>NC_050605.1:7747500-8030000 GCF_013368585.1 Megalops cyprinoides
GGGTTCCTCGGTTTTAAAGAGAATGCCTCCAAACATTTGGCACGAGAGCCTGTTCTGAGAGCCATGCGAAAATCTTGTAAGCTGCACCTTTAACGGGGCTCTGAATTCAGCTGTCATCTTGGACAGGTAATGCCTTGGCATCTTCGGGAAGAGTGTGGGTGTTGGCAGAGCAGCCATGGCAGCAGAGAAATGCCATTATGTGTCCAACAAATCAGATGCCTCCCTCTCCTGTTCTGTCAAACCTTCACTTACCGTGCAAACAGGCGTTTGCTGTGCGCTGGTGCCTGGCCAGACCCCTCAGCTTGGCTCCAAAGCGCACCTGTTTGGATTGGCTAGAAACATGTGGTGTTGTTGGATCAGTTAACCATCAAGAATATTTTTCTTTAAAACACAGATCTCAAAATGAACACTTTGGAATCATTCTGATCATAAAAATATATGCACAGGTGATGCCCCTTCATAAATTGTTTTGGATAATTGGCATCTATAACATCTTGCAACATGTTGCATGACCTAATTTAAACAACGGGCAGCAAGGGGGAGCACCAGTTTTAGTTCCAAGTGTACACATAAATCAATTACATTTAAACCAAAAGGTTTTCATTTTAATATCCCCTTCATTATATTTCAAATTCATTGGTTTTGAAGAACTACGTCATTTTGCCAAGCACAAGTGTGCATGCAGAGAGGAAGAAAACACTCTTCTGGCCAATCATTTCAAATGCAGGTGTAATGCTCCTTCTAATGCCCCTTTGAAGTATTTACGCAATGAGGAAAGCCTAATTTACTAATCTTTGACTTAAACTGAATTGCTCCATGCAAACCTAAGAAATAAAGTAAAGAGAGTAGGCTAAAAAAAATACAGGAGCCATTTTATGATGCCTTATGCGCTTTATGAGTTAATAACTTCATTGTTTAACTTCTATTTAGTAAAAAAAAATACATTGCCAGTGTCCATTTAATTTAAATTTACCTGGAGGGGAAAAAGTTGAGATCACAATTTACTAAGCACCTTCTCAAATTCGTGCATCCTCGCAACTCATCAAGTCCCACATAGAAGTGCATGCAGGAAAACAAACTTAAAGGTTTAGTGACTTGATTACTCTAAACAGTAAAATCCAATAAACATAACAATTATGTACATGTAGTTCTTCAGTCAGTGCTAAACTGCAATCGTGGCTACAGTCCTCTAGAACATGTTAAGTTGTCGTATACACTATGATCTTAATTGTCACACTTTTCACATACACTCTGCATTAGTCTTCTGCGAGTTAGTCCCAGGCTGATGCTGGGTTGTCAGGGTGAAAATGTCACTATTCACCAGCGACTTTTGAAAAGTTGCCGTTGTGACACTCCATTTAGCTCACCCTCCACACTGATAAACTCCTCCTCTGGACCATCTTAGTGTGGAGGCAGGCACCAGACGCCCTCTCCGCAGGGGGGAGCCTGGGAAGAGGAGGCAGGGCACACTCAGCTCACGCAGAGCACCCTCTGTGGCGTGGCAGAGCACACACCATCACACTTCCTCAGGGCACCCGCTGTGGGCAAGATGAGAGCACCTGGGTCTGCCTCTATTGGGCAAGGTCAACGTGTGAGGTCTTGCACAGATTTACAACAGCTTTAGGAGCACAGTGGGAATATATGTCCGTGTGTATCTCCTACTATGATCTTATTTGTCATTATTTCAATGTTCCATTTTCTTCCATTTTGTGGATCAATTACAATTTTGCATTTCACCACCATAATGCGCTTAGAGAACCACTCTACAACAATAACAATGACTTTGTTAAGGGCACATTATAAGACTAAAGTATACAGTAAAATTAGTTTATTAGTACACTGCTATCGGTGGACTGCTGCAAGGGGGGAGGGGGCATGAATATTTACAACATCTCTGTACTGGATAAAGTATGCAAAATGTCATGATACAGATGGGTATGTAATGACAATGTTTGTGTGGCATTTTTATGTGTTACCCATCATTCTGCACACTGGAGGAAACAATGTTTTTCACCTTCAGTTATACTGAATTCTATGACGTGAATTAGGCCTTCGTTTATGGGTCATTTGCCAGCCAAATTTTCCAATGCACTCCTATTTGCGCTGCAGTCAAACTGTTCCCCCAAACTTTCCAGACCCACAAAAAACTACTGTAATTCCAGCACTTCCTTTGCGGTGATAAGAGGTTATGTTCGCTGAAGTTTAATTGAAGTGAAAGTAATTGTGGAGTCATTGGAAAGATAAAGAGCTGGAAACTACAGCTTACTTTCTTTTGTGTTCTTTCACTTTCTCCACTGTTCTGCGTTACACAGAAATATTTTAGTATTGCATTAAAGGAGCACTCCACCAAAACAACTGCAGTGAGTTTCTCTCATATCTATGAAAGAGTACCTTTTCTCTTATGACTATTCTACAGGTAAACAGTTGAAATTATAATGAACAATAATTCACAATATTCAGATTTGATTTTGCTGTGTGATGGATGACACCAATGAAAATCATTTTGTATTCTATAATGACAAAAGTCATCATGAGTTTTATACGTCTGAGAACTTACCAACCAATTCAAAAAAAATCTTTGGAGAAAGCATGGGCCAGGAGCAAAATCGTCATGGACAAGTGAAATTTGTAGTATGTCACACAATACTTAAAAGTGTCAGAAAATCAAAGCAATCGCAAATCCATTCAAAGACAGCGATGGTAGTGAATTTTCACAATGGATGTTACCTGGCATCCCCCCCAAAGAAATCCTTGATTTTGTTTCATGATGCTTGTTAAGTCAAAATGCTGCATTAGCATTCGAGCAGCGAAACGCCCTGCGCCTTTCGAATGATAAGAAACGCTCTAACACACTCTCTTATCTCACGGTCTGACGGTAAAAACAAAAGCCTCTTGGCTGTATGTTGTAAGCAGCCGTCACCTCCTTCCACTCCCGCCCCCCGTCATCCCAGCTGAAGTCGATTTTAACGAGCTCCACACACCTTGCCGCCAGTCAGCGGAGAGGAGAAGCGATGCTGGGGAAAAAAGTGTAAGTACAACAGATTCCTCGCTGTATTGATCGAGGCAAACATCTCTTATTTTATTGATGCGCTCCATTGTCAGACTGCCTGCGCAGCTGCTGCGTGCGGTGGTATCATTAATCAATAATTCACGACACGGCCGTAAATGTTTTATGAGCGAGGCCGCTGTGGTCAATTACTAATGAATTGGTTGTGATGAGCGAGCAGCTCGGCGGATAACCCGACAAGAAATGGCCGTACAGATACGGGTAATGTAACTAAAAAGGAAGTGTGTCACTGCAAGTAGTGCTAGAAAAAATCAAAGGGACATGTGTTCCTGGGGAAAACAAACACCTACCAGTATTATTATGCTCTGTGGTCTGTAAACGCTCCCCAAGAAGCATTTAAAACACTCAAAAGCAACATTACTGTTGTCACAAATATGTTATTTCACTGCTGAACATATTTCAGGTTGCAAAGCATACAAAATTAGCATTCTAAATAAAAGAAGTTTTGATTTTTTTTTTTTGTAAAAATAAACTAGTCAGGTGTAAGTTCCTAGAACAACACTTTGGCCAAGTCAACTTTGATGTTTTTATCCTTTATAAGTATGGTTGTAAAAAACCAAAAATGGTTTCTAATACTTTTCAGTATTAAACTCAATATTGCAATACTCAATATTAAACTCAATATTGCACAGTTCACACAATTTTCCTTGAACATAACATGAGCTACAAGTTTAAAACGTGCTATTTTTGGAGGTCAGACATTTGAAGCAAAAGTCCTATTTACAGAGTTATTTGAGGACTTACACCAAGCACTCAGTTGGAATTCACCTTAAATGCAAGTCTATTCTGCTCTGATGCTAAACTTATTTTTAGTTTAACTTTAACTTATATATCTTATATTTCTATATTATTATATTTCTACTCTCATAGCATTAATACACAGTGGTCTAGATATCAACACCACGATGATTTTCTAGTCAAAAAATTGCAAGTTTTGAATTTGGGTAAAATATCATGTTAATAGTTAGAGTATGCTGAGTGTGAAAGGTCATGTTCCTTGAAGTCAGTTCACCTGTGTGAAGAGCTTGTGTATGAGGCTTATATCCAGCTACGAGATGCATCATCCACGTTATCAATACACAAGCTCATTTCCCAAACTGGACACTTCTCTCAAAAATGGCCCTTTGGGTGTTAGCACACCAAATGAGAATTTCAGAGACCAGAGTCTAAGACATGACTAAAAGAAGGTCCAGCTGCTGAGGGAGAAAGATTGTATACATTTTAAGAGGATGATCTCATATCTGCTGTCTGTTACAGGTTACCGCAGTGCGGGACAAGACGTTTGACAGTATGTGTATATGCTGGACATGCTGAACATTTACAAGCTTCTTATCATTCATTTGCCAGTTTTCCTGCTTATAGAAAAGTTGGCCACCATGTCTCACACCCACGTAGCTGTGGAAATCAAAGCCTGCCAGCAGACATCAACTATGGTAGCTCAGGAGAGCCAAAACTGTAATTAATTTTTTAATGAATTGCACATCCTAATGAATTCATTGACAGCCCAAGAAATTCCACAAACTAAAAAAGTCCTGCAACTCTAGCAACCATTCGGTGGTGCATATGGAAACAAGCTCTATAGTGTCTGAGTTTACATTACAGTTTACATTTACATTACATTTATTAATTTCATATTCATTCACATTCATATTCATCAGAGGCTTTTATCCTAAGCGACTTACAAGTCAGGCAGAGTATAAAACGAGCATAAACCATGCATGGACTCAGAATATTAGAAGTGCTGCATGACCAAGTTTCAATAGTTGGCCAGACAATGTACAAGCTTTTTCACAGTTTAACTGCACATGTGTAAGGACCACACAAACAGACCATATTTTAACCATGTATGGTCATTTTCACACTGCATCTGAACTGACTCGTCCTAATGGACTGAAATGCTAATCTTGTACCTTTAAGTGTTTAAGTTGGGTCATGCATTTTAGCAGTCATGCATGAAGATGCCACAGCCTTAAACAGAAGCATCAAAACATCCATCCAACCACTCATCCCGTATGAGAGCTGTGTGGTTTTAAGCTTTAAACTCCCTGAGACACACATTAATCTACATCAGCGAACACCTAGTCGTCCCTTTTAAATGAGGTCCTTCACAGTTCGGTTCACGTTAATGCAAAACAATTGCCCGTTCTCTTAATTCAGTGAAATACTTTATATCCTCCACCGCCTCGCTGATTAATGAGGTTTTATCGAAAACATGCAGACTGGAAGTCGGAAAGTTAATCAGAGCAAACTTTAAAGGTGGTTTTCCTATCATTTTTAACTGGCTCTTTTAATTGCTGTGAATTCAACTGTTGAGTATTCAGTAAATGTTTAGGAACACAGCAGCTTCTGTTCTTTCTGAACTGGTCAGAAAGACGGCCTTGAACATGCAAGACATGCAACAGAGCACAACTGAAGCCTGCCTGAGGTTTGGACCGACAGTCTGCAGGGACACGCATCCACTATGACGATAATTAGTTGTTGCCCCCTGGTGAAAACACCTTAAACTCCTCATTCCCTGACAGGTCTCTAATAGTCATATTTCACCACCATGTGTACCGCCATCTGTCAGATATGATATGGTGACATAGTTACTTTCATGTTACTGGCCACGCCCACATGAGCAAGTCTAATTTTACCACATGGACCCGTCAGAGTACAGCAGGCACAGCTCTTTCATCCAGTGTAGGTAATTGGGTCTTTGGTTTTCATTTGGTCTAAACAATTTCTGTCGATACTGCAGAATCCCCCACCCTTGTTGATATTGTCAGTGCTGCTGTAGTACATCACTGTTGGAAATCCTAGTTTCCTCATTAGTAATCTTCTCACATTTCAAAAGTCAAACATTCACACTGTGCCATCCACATCGCTGGCAATGTGTTTGAATCCTTCGTCCTCCCTCTGCCTTGTGTAATCCACCCTCCCAGCCTCTCTGCCCACAAGTGACATCTGTGCCACCTGTGAAACACAACAGCAGCCCCACAGCGTGTTCCCAACCTCAGCTGGTCCACGCTGTCACTAAGGCACTGCTTTGCACCTCTGCCTGCTGATCTTGGATCAGTTAGGGTTGTACCACACAAACTGGCACCGTCTAAAGTGGTCTGATTAAGACCACTTTAGTATCTCTCTGTGTCTTTAACACTGTCAAGGTACAGGACCAGCATGGCATGGTTATGTTCCACAGCATGTTGAGGTCGTGTTTCATCAGCTCAGATATCTCTAAAGGGGTTCTTCAGTCACAAAGCTTAGGAGGCAATGGGTGCTTGCATATTGTAGTTAGATTTTAATGTTTTTTTCACAATAGGTGCAGAAATACAAAGTGCGCTATTTAGAAGCAAACACAGAATTTTATGTTTGACAAGCCCCTACTTGTTTAAATCACATAACATGTATCATGCAAACCACTCTTATGCAGTGTAGTTAATGGATTTGACATGTCCATTCCAAAGATGGATCTTGCTAAAACATGCTTGATTTAGGAAATGTGCACGGATCTTGCTTTGCTTGCTGATGCTGTTTTCCAGATTATTCCATCTGATGTGTTCTGCACCCAAGCTAGTGGCATCATGTTTTGAGGAATTACATCACTTTACAAAATGATTGACCACAAGCGTGCAGTAAATCGGAAGTTGATAAAGTGGTGTATGCATCCGTTTCAATCCACATCATGGTTTTTCCAAGTCCAACAAAATTTGATGGTATAATGATTAAACTTCCTGTAACACCAATGTGAGGCACGCTTCTAAGACAGCCCTCTGTGAACTAGAATACCAAAGAACATTAATCATTACAGATACACAAGGGCAGAGTTTGTGCTGCTGAAGGCATGATAAATGGCGCATTCATAATCTTGTTAATTTTGCAACACAATTGGTCTGTTCAACATTAGACGAGGGCTCTACATGGTGAAAACGCAATCTCTCCGGGATAATGCGAGCGCCGCTTGAACAGATGGAATCGCGGTATGAGGGGGAAGTCTGAAACCAACACGCGCTAACTTCCCAAACAGAGGGGCCGGCGGGGGACTCGGATTTCCAAAGCGACGACGCTATAGGGAGTGACTGAGCTCCATTCACGGGAAATCTCCGATCACGGCTAAATAGGGAAAAAATGTAGCTCTTTCAAGGCGTCCGCCGTTTGTGCTGAGCTCGACGGAGGGTACAAGACGCACAAAAGGAACTGTTCCAAGTGTCACCATCCCTGACAGGACAAAGCTAGTCTCTTTTGCTCACACACCAGCTAAAGGACAAAAGGTTCATTATCCTGCCAACACTGTGTTTTTGAGACAGAAGAGCTTGAGAAGTCTCTCTCTGGCCTAAAAAACACCCTGTCTGGTTAACACAGTGAATGGAAACCCTTCAGTAAGGAGAGAGAAACAACAAGCAGGCTGGACCCTGGCAAATCCTCAAATACAAATACATACACTCTGAAATGTTACCCATGAGACAGAAAATGGTGTGTAAAAAAACATACAGTAATCATGCTTGTGATAGCCCAGAAGTTTGACCAAATAACATGATGATATCCAAGTTAGGATACTGTCGGGTATATGACTTCTAATGCCAACAAAGCTGATAGCAATGCAACACTAACTGGAACTTTCTTCACAGTAAGCTTGTGAACATGCCCTAATTTTTTGGATTTAAAGTCCCATGTGTGCCGAGTCATGCTGGTAGAGTGTTTATCACAGATAGAGGAATCGGTCCAGACACCATGTCCCCACTCCCTCAGAGAATTATTCAATCTCAATGTCATTTATTTTGTGTGCAGGGAAACAGCCTTCAATAAATGGTCGCTGTGTCACAATCCCTTTGTTGCACAGTGATGGTATTCTTCAAGATCCTAGTTAAATGTCCACTATAGTGATACCCTAGAAGCTATGTTTTCTCCTTATGCTCAATGGCCTTCAACTGTTGAACAGAATTAAATGAGTGTATAAGTTTAAAGACTAATACAGTTTTGAACAAATTGGTATGAACGTCATGAAAGTACAGATGTCCGATTCACTGTGGCTGTGGTGGGCAGTCTTAACTCAGGAATTACATTTAGAAAAAAATAATGTTTACAAAAAAAATAAAGTTTACACTGTACACATTATTACCCTTCCAAAATGTACTTATGTATTCAAGCAAGTCTTGTCCCTTTCACAAAGCACTGTCCCTCCTGTTGTTGCCGTTTGAAAATGACTACCTTCTATCCCCAGATATACCACATTTTGTTAACCATGAATCCAAAAGCAATGTCGTGTCCTCAATTACCTGAACTGGCATTAAATTATGTAGTCATATACCATAAACGTCTTGAACAGCAGTGTACAGCCAAAGATTTTTATTGTCATTACAGTGTTGTCACCTTTAAACTATGTATTATTTCTTACAGCGCATCACTCTCGCTGCAAACAAACACCCCAAGTTAATGAGTATTTTTTTTCCCTTTTCCTAGAGTATTTACTGCCAGTTTTCATCTGGTTAATCAGGACGAAATAATGAGAGAAGTCGCACGTTCAGTCAGGCGTGTTTTCCCATGTCTACAGCACAGAACCTTCGTCAGGCAAATGGCAGACTTAAAATGTTTGTCTTTTAATGTGCGCTTTCCACAGAATAGACATGACATCATAGCCCAAGTATCCAACCATTCAAAGGCAGAGACAAGGAAACATTCAGTGGTTAAGAGGTAGACCGGCCTCCAGGAAGTGTTACGAGAAATACTAATGTAGATGTCAAATGACTGCACATGCTCCCGTTTATTCATTTACCCATCTTTGCTTGGCTGTCAAAATGCCACTGGTAAATTCATAGCAATAATTAATGGTTTAACCAAATGAGAACAATTTGCCATTTCTAAGATTAATGCACATCAGTTAAACGTTTCCACATACAGGTTAATATCCGTTCGCTATAACGGTAATGTTGAGTTCTATAAGACTAAAAATGCCATGTTTAAAATTTTGCACGCCACAACTCACTCTGATCTGGTTTCTTTGGGCTCACGGCGTAGTTGGGTTTCTTTTATTTATTATTGGTTTATTTTATTACTAGTTTATTTTAGTCTTGAAAGACCAGCCGTATTGTAAATAACTGCAAGAGTGAACTTGGTGAACTAATTTTTTAGGAGGACTAGTTATGGTTATTGAAAAAGTTACGGCGTCTCTTAAACTCAGACGCACCTGACGTTAACAAGTTAATTGCACTGAGAGGATCTTAACACATTTAACCGACATTTGTTTTCAGAGATTTTGAGCACTTTACCTGAACGAAAGCCTTTGTTTGCAACGGTTCAGCACGATCCAGTGGACTGCACGGAGTAAAACACCTCCTGGCAACTCTTCTGTATTTAAGGGCACGTCCTCAGGTGTGTGGATACCTGATAACACAGTATGGCGTGTAACGGAACGGAGGTATACTTGGTCCGAGTTTTGGTGTTTGTACCAGATGTGTTCTTTCTTTTATCATAACGGTCTTACTGCGATGCTGTCAGATCAACACGGTCAAACAATCTTTAAAACCCCTTCAAGTTTCGTCGGGAAGCTTTGTTTTCTCCATGCAGTAACGTCATACCTTGTCTGACCATTACGCCTAACAGAAGTACTTAGCGTATAAATTTCGCACGTGCATTGTGACGTTTTCCTTAATTACGATTAAATTTTTGTTTTTAAAATAAGGTCGACATGTATTAAAACTGTTAATGATTACAGTTATCATTAAAGATCATTTCATTTGCCAAAAAACCCAACGACATCATATGATTGTCAGTCTGTAGTACGAAGTTTGTTATAAAGATCAATAGCCTATCTTTCACATCAATACATGTAAAACACATCGCGATTATGCATGGTCAGCCCAAACATAACCATACAGAGAGACTCCTTCAAGCTATACCACTCATACCAAAGTCACTTTTGTGGGAGATGCATGACGACTCTTGCAGTTCAGAATTCGTGTGTACTCGAATCGGGCTAAGCCAGGTTCGTGTATTTATTTATTTTATTTTATTTTTTCCAGTTAGTCTGTGTATCACGGGTTTAAAAGCATTAACGCCTGGGGACGGAGTATAGTACTCATGTGTGCATAAATTTACCAAGTCTCTACTGTGCTAACATTTCAGGAGAAAAATGCAACCTTGGCAGTCGTAATATACTGAGTCCGTACTTATAAAACAATTGTTACCCTGCCAAAAATACAATTCACCTTACAATGTTATACCAAAGCTGACTGCCTGTCGTGCAACATATGCCAACATGTTGACATAAATGTCCTCAGAATGTTCTAGTTCAGTGCTTAGTGAAATCTGTCACACCAGTATAAACCTGCACCCTGGTTTAATTGCTGGACAAGGGTAAGCAAGATTTCCTTTATCCAATGGAAAAAGGTACCCGAGCAAGATTGACTGTTGTTGCTAGGAGACAGAAGCATCCTTTTGCAAGAAGCGCTGCTTGATCAGAACTCGTTTCCCCCTACTACTCTCTACCCCCCGCCCTGCACTGAATCCTTTCAGGAGGGTTGTGCGACCCTCTCCTTCGCTCGGAGCTCTCAGCGAACGGACGCTCGCAAAGATCCGGGAAGAGACCGCTCTGCTGAAGTAAGCACGTCGGCCGTACTATCAATGAGAGAGGGAATGGGTGGAAGACTTTTTCTTTGTGGATAAGCAAGAGTGCAAGATAAGTGAGTCAAATCATGGAATTCGATATTGAATAATAAATGGTGAGACTGTATTGCTTTAAAGAAACGAAGAAAGTGGAGGATGTGAAAATCAGTTTGAATCAGTGTTCCAGAAATCATTTGTACCTTCATGTAAGTTCATGAGCGCACTGCAGCAAGTTAACGTCCAATTGCGTGTTAACAGTCTGTGAATGTAACCAGTATTCAAAGGAGAGGGGGGACGCAGTGCATTATGTAGTTTGCAAGGAACTTGAATCTGATTGAAATATAGACAGTGTACACTGCATGAGAATCTGTGGGTGAGTACAAAATCGTAGCTTGGTGTAAATTCTTAAATAAATTTTGCTAGCTGAATGCCCAAAAGAATGTGGTAAACAGGAGAGCACGTAAGAATATCCACCAGCAGTACATGAGATGTATGCGATGCTCCAGTTTCTTTGAACACAGTGATTTTAGGAACTGTAATATCGGTGTTTACCGCAACCCGGTGAAGTTATTTTTTATATTACATAATGCTCAAGCGAAAAAAAGGGCGAGCGGTTAAATCCGCGGAATTGAAGCCGTGTCTTTACATTCTCACAGTGCATCTTCCGAGTTCAGCATTACATAATCGGACTTTGTTTGTGAACAACAATGGGACGGTAGAGTGCGTGCAGTCCTTTTTATCCCGGGAGCCGAAATGTGTTTGTAACTTTTAGCCCGCATCTGCAAGGTGTTAACGTTCTCGCTCCCACGCCGCGCGCGCCAAACCTTTACTCACCTGTCACTCAGTCCGTTTGCTCGTGTGACCTGTGGCTAGTAGCACGTTTTCGGCACAAGCGCCAACGTTGTATTTGTTGACACTCGCATGTCGTTGTCAGCAGGAACATTTGATTGATTGAAATGTAAACATGTTGGTTTGAAATATGAAATGCTCCCGGCAGCCCACCGTTTGTCTTTTAACTTAAAACAATAGATGCGCAGTGTGCACATAACGATTTATATCCCGTGCATAGTCTTGCATTATATTCAGTGAAATTAGGCATGTTACACCTCTGATGCAGGGAGATGTACACTCCTGTTTTTCCCCTCGAAGGAACGATTTTAATACTAAGGTGTATTTATTGCTGGCAGGCATCAAACTCAATTTGTGTTCAGAAACAGAGTAATTTGGAAAATATCGAGTGAGAGCCCTCCTATTTTCAGAGCCATTTCCAACAGCCATGCGCACCCAGCAACACCTGAGTGTTTCACAAGGATTTCTCAAATGTATGATAATAATGCATTATTTATACTGGCGAGATATCTGTACAGAATTTTAATTCCGGTGTTATGCGATGTTTGGAGCGGTGTTATTTATACGATATTGCCTCAGTCTATCTCTGTGATTTATGTTATTATAAATCACAGGTACAAGCATGATGAAGTAGGGTCAAGATTAAATCAGGGAATGTTTTTTTTTTTCGATATTAAGATTTTCTATGCCCTAAGGTAGACAGAATACCAGAACAGGAGGCATTTGAAGCTTGTTTTGATTGCTTATTTCTGGGACTTTGCTGCTGGAAATGAGGTGTGAATGAGAGTTTAGTGTTATATGGATGCATTGTTTTCAGTATGTAATGTGTAATGTTTAAACATATATTGGTTTTGATTGTAGTGGAAATCAGAATGGGTGTTCAGTGTGTGCTCTATGCTGCTATGTAGCAGCATCAACAGCTGCAGTCATACATTTATACAAGACCATAGAGACCCTTTCAGTGATAAACTAAATGAATAAATTACCCTTGTCTTCTTGATTGGATAAAATTAGCAGCTGTTTGTGACACTCATGTAGTTAAGAGGCAAATGATTTGGAAATTGGCAACATTCTGCATTCAGCTTGATTTTAATTTAAGTGGAAACTTACACACTCTCTCTCTCTTTGTCTCTCACTCACACACACACACACACACACACACACAAGCCTGCATGCGCGCACACGCACACACAGCGTTTGATTGCATCCAAGAATGTAGAAGAAATGGGCATGAATGAGACTGTCAGACTCATCTGTGTCCAACATTGTTATGCAGGAAGCGAACCACAACCTCAGTTTGACACTTCAAAGCTGCTACCAATCTGGGTTTACAAAAGGAACTTAGTGGGTTCAGAACCTGGGATTCAGGTTCATTACAACAGGTTTGACTGCTTTACAAATTGTACCTACTATCCAGCCCATCTCTGAACTGTTGCCAGTATGAGTTAAACATCTTTCTCCTGTTCGAGTCATACTTTGTTAAGATGCATATAAAGCCTGTGAGCGCTCACTGAAGGCGCAAGTCTGATTGATTGAGGAGATCACAAGAAGCAAGCAAAACTGAGAAGCTGACTCTATGTCAAAATGATTTTAGTGCACTCTTTAAACAAAGCTATTGAACAGAGTTACAATGATAAATTGTGGCTGAGAACTGGCACTCTGTAGTCTGTGTTATTCCTGGCTGGCTATGAGATTGTGCTACAGAGCTATACTCTGAGGACTACATGCAGAAAAGAGCTGCGTTACAGTGATTAGCAGTGTACCAGTATTTTCTGTTAAAAGGATGTAAATGATTTTATCCTCGAAGTTGTGATACCCAGACAACAACTAACAATGGCACTCACGCTGACACCAGTGGAGAGATGTTCTGTTTCTCCCAATGCCTCATGCCTCAGATATATGCAATGCTGTAAAGCTATAAAAAATACATAGACTTGGGCGGATTAGTTTCCTTAACATAAACTAACAAATTTAAGTGGGTATCACGTTTTCTTTTTATTATACAACACCTCTCATTTGTTCTTGGTGACTGTTGAGCATTTGACAATGTGTTAGAACTGAAAGAAAAAATGAAATGCTTGCTTAAATTTGTTACCCAAAGTTAATGAAAACGGCCATGGCTGTTAAATTGAATGCCCTGTGGGTGCATTCAATTTACCAGTGAATGTGCTCCACTGCCATTCAGTTGGCGTCAGGTGAGATCTGACAGAGGAAGGAAGACCCAGGCGTGTAGTGGATACACAAAGCCCTGGTCTCTTCTTAACGTGTAATTCGCCCTTCTTCACTGGCTTGTTCTTATGAGGTCTTATGGTCTTGCTGAGAAGGCATGGTCCTTTTGAACGAAGGAGAGAACAGCATTTGAGGATGTTTAGCAAAATAGCAGCCCAGCCAGCCCGTCATGTCAATACCAGGTCTGCACAGTGTGTACTTGAAGTAAGATAATCATTGTAAAGTCACATTCACAGTTAGGTATAGTTTCCAAGTAATACTGCACCATGACAGCACAATTATTGATCATTGCTTCAAGTGACATCCTGCTTCTAAAATTAAAGATACACCATTTTTCAAGACACTGCGGTGCACTGTCCCTTGGGTGTGTTTCCTCTCCCACCCCTTGATAACTGTTAAAAGGGCTCCCAGCATCCTTTGCGCCAGCTGCGGTGAACAGGTCTGCGTCTTTTTTTTGGGCATAGTATTAATGCTTGTCATTCTCAGGGCATGAATGTGACATCTGCGTTTTATGCCTCTACCTACTGCACCCATGTTATCTTTAACAGGTGCATGTCTTCTCTCCTCTCCCTGCAATGTAAAGGGCTCTGTGTCAATCCATGCATCTGCTGTCTCCCTGTAAAGCCAGTGCCTGTTCTGCCTTCCTGCTCTGCCTTTTGTAAAATGTTGCCTGAATGATTAATAAGAATTATGAGAAGTCTATTCCTTCAGAAGCAGAAAGACTGAACCCTGCTGCCAAACCCCTGCTACGGCCACGCGCTTTAGCTGTAGCTTCAGCACGTCGGCTCGATGTTGTGGGCAGCCGTCATTTCCGCGGGTTGAATCTCAAAGGCAGCTCTTCACACGGGGAAGCACCTTTCGCCTCTGATGCAGGAGATGAACGGACAAGACAGCGCACAAGCAATAATCAATACCGCCCTTTATTTAGCTCGCCGGCCCCCCGCTGTTGTGGTGCTGCATTAGCGCACGGTGTTGGCCAGGCAGGTACGGTCAGTGTTTGCACGGTTGGGAGCATCCCCTCGGATCTCGCCTTACACTGAGACAGAGAACAGCCCTTTGATATGGTGCTTCTGTGATTATCAGCCAAATGTACTTCAACAGCTAGGATTGCTTGCTGTTGCCGATGTACAAAAATCGTACACAAATCCTTGGCGGCGTGGGAGGGTGCTTTGTGCATCCAAACAATTGAACATTTGATTAAAATTGTGCTTTCCAGGAAAGATCTCACAAAACTCAGTAACACCTTCATGGGCATTTTAACGATGTACATGGATGCTCATACCAACAAACAGTTGGCTGGTACACATTTCCCCATTTAACCAAGACAAGCACTGCCCTCTCTGCTGACCCCATCAGAGCATACCTGTAATGACCTTTTTTGTTACTGTCACATACACTTGTGAGTTGCAATTAAAATGACCTTGGCAGGAAAAACCAAAATATCGATTTTAATTTGACACGAGCAAAATTTTGAACTCAAGTCATATTCTACAGTGTATGAGCACTTGGAAAAACAATATTTCCAAGGCTAGTGTATTTTGATGTATTGATCACAGCATATCTCAAGCAGTATTGACAGACATACAATATCCTGTCATATTTCTCCGATGGGTTGCTTCATGTTAGTCAACCAGTTACTTGATTAAGTAATCAATATATTAGTCAATTACATTTTCCCTCCCATATGGAAATTTGTACCATGCTGCCAAGAGGGCTAAGGAAATTGTATGATACCGTAACAGTGAAGCCTCGCACTTTTCTTAACCTACATTTGAGACAAGCCTCAGAAAGGGCAGTGCAAAGACACAGCTGTTTCCTCTCTGTATCGGGAGGCTCTTCATAAATAATGGAGTGGCTGACCACCGCTGTGCACAGTGGCCACGCGGAGACCACAGCAGGGATGCAGCACGGACCTCGCGCTGCGGGCCACTCCCCCAACCCCAGAGATCCTCACCACTGCAGCACGTTCCTTGGTTTGAGTGACGAGTGTTTTCATCGATCCTTCAGCCATGATCCAAATCATACAAAGAAACAAAAAAAAGACACAGTTTCGCATTACTGATGCCTGTGTGAAATACAGAAAGTGTAAAAATAGATTAAAGCGAGATCGAATCTGATTTCAGGCTGGGGAGCCACAGGTTGTATGCAGTCATTTTAATATTGCTTTTTTCATTACCCGACAGCAAGAAAGACGGATACAGTCTGTGGAATCAACATTCTAAAATCGTGGAGCTCCTCTCACCTAGAGGAAAAACCAGGTCAATAAAGTATACAGTATTAATTACAGTATTATTTTGCTGAAAGTGTTTTCTTATGAGAGAACGTCTATCAATTTTGCTTGCCTTTATCAATCCAGTACAATATTTTGAAGGTAGGTTTGTCTGACTTTACAACTGAAATATTTAGCACTCAGTAGGAAAAGGACTACACTCAGATCACATGTTTTTCCACAGATAGAGAAGCACCAAGCACCCCACCACCATTTGGTGAACACAGTCTGTGTCCTTGGGGTCTAAGGGGTTCCAGATGAGACCACCTTGTGACCTGTTCACCTGTACAATCTGCCTTCTTTAAGCACTACGATGTCTATGTTTTTCAGGTTCATCCACAAGTTTTAATTAAATGGGCCCTGTCAATGAGCACCGTTCCTCATTGAGAACTCCCTGTGAGCACGATGGTTGACCTGATAACAGAGGGGAGAACACCCTGTGTACTTGGGGAAGCAATATGGTGTATTGATAAAGAGCAGGTCTCATTCCCTGAAGTTTGCCAGTTCAGTTCCCAGGTGGTCTGCTATTGCTGCCCCCTTGGGGAAGGTAATAAACCTGACATACCACAGAAAATTAGCCATGCAATGTAATGTAATGTACTTGTCCTGCCTTCATTTCTGAAGGGTGCAGTGACTCTGTGGCCTTGAGGTTTCCTTGGGAGGCTGAGGTTGACCCAACCATGCTCCATCTCAGCCCCCTCGAGAGGACAGTTGTCAGTGAAGATCTAACCAGATAAATCTGATGTAGTCTGAAGGCTGCAGTGCCAGCGTGTTTGCAGCTGCTAATGTTTCTGCTCAATTTGTCCAACCATGTACAGAGGGGAGATGCTGTCCCAAAAGACATTGATTATGAGTGATACTCCGCTCCAGGGTCTCTCTAGTGCCATCTTCCCTCTTTTCGTCCTTAACGTATTGTTTGAATAGCAAAGCTTTTGTTTCTTGCGCAACATTATCAGTTTGGCAGTGACTGAAATTAACAGAGAATGTTGTAGGCTTCAAAGTGCCCACATACAGTTAGCTTTCCAATGAGGTCTGATGTCGATATGAGGAAATACTGCATGTGCAAGTGCAATGTTCTTAGCTGAGGAATCACAGTGCTTCTTTGTGTGAGATTATTAGCTGTGAGGGCATTGGCACTTTAAAAACTATACCGTTTTATTGGCCATTAAAGTGCAATGGCGTACTAAACAGCATAAATATGTGATTCCTCCCCGAATGTGCCTCATTACTTTTTTAGAGCTATTATCCAGCTAGAAGGTGCCGGGATAATCAGTTTTTCCTGTCTGTACGCTCGGTCGCATCTTTCAGAGCATCCAGAATGTTCTCTCAAGACTTGCTGCTGGCCTCACAAATCCCACAGGAAAACACATGGCAAATCTGAACAGTTTCCATACATTCTTTTATTTTTTCACTCCATAAAAGTTTGAACGTATATATTTGAGTGCTGTGCTGTCATTTGGAAAGTGTGTTTTGCCTGTGCAAATTGGCTGAATCTGTCATTTCATGGTTTTTCTTTCCCTCGTTATTTTTTCATAAGCCATTCTATTCGATATTTCATTACTGCTGCTGATATAGTAAGTTCTAATCAATAACTGTCAAAACCTAAAGCAGCTGTCCTCCAACATCCCAAGCTTTATTTAGGTAAGAGACTTGTGTAGGGGCATGGCATGTTCTCAAGTGTTTCAAGCAAAGCAGATACCAAAGCCTTTGATCTCAGAGTGAGACAGAAGCTTCTGCATTGTGCTCACAGTTAAAAAGGCACCCTGGGTTTTTGTATGTGAAACCAAAACCCAGTTCAGTTGGATGTATGGAGGATTTGGAAATCTGGTCTGTAAAGGCGATTTCCTTTGGTATGTGATGGTACATAGGTGGTCTATTTAAAACATATGCTGAGGTTTGTTTTGTTTTTACAGGGGACTAAAACTTAAAGTCAAGGCCATTAGACTCCTATCTAATTGATAATCGATAACTGCTCCTCTTTTAAACAACTGCAGTGGGTGCCCTTCAACTTGATACACTTGTGTTCATTTTTGCTGGAGGTCACCCTAGATAAGAGTGTCTGCTAAATGAATGTAATGTAATTTATGTAATAATATTTTGTGATTCCATTATGACAGACAGGTGGCACTAAGCCCTGCATATTCTGACACTAAATGCCCTGAAACAGAGTAGGCCTGTGATATGGTCATTTTTGTGCTCTCTTTTCAATAAATACTGTGCCCTATTTACAGACCAATGATCTTTTCAACCTAAGAAGCAGTCTATAAATATTGAATGGTCTACCCCCACTGTACTTGCACAAATGTTTGGATTCAAGAATACTATATAACTTTATCTGAATTTCTAATCTAGATTTGCATGAAATCCATTCATCTGCAAATACACTTAGATTATGACGTTTAAATTATTTGAGTCATGCAAAAAAAACCTCCAAAAATCCATTTTAGCATATACATGTGTTTCAGTAAATAGTAGTGTGCACCAAAACTGACAGACCAGGGTAGTGTCTCATTATATAAGCCTCTCAGTTGTGTATTTGGGAGCTGGTTACACCACTTCCATTGGTTTTGATAAACGTCCCATTACAAACAGAAATGCTCTGCTTGGGCCAGAATTCTTGAGCCTTAATTACACTCTCATCATTTCATCTCTCTACTAAATCTAGGACTGCAAGGACCCTGAGGGTCCAGTTTTCCGAAAAAAGGGTGCTTTGTATTTGTGACACAACGGGTTGTGTTTTCAGTAGTAATATTATTCCGTACTTGAAATAACATGTCTGCAAGGAGATGATAAATGTTTAAGAATACAGGATGGTGCATTGGATTATAATATTTGTACAGCATTTGAAATGTACAGTATGTGTTTGCAGGGTAGGCTATGCATACATGCATACATGGATACATGTGCACACATACAGGAATTCATAGTGTATATTTAGATGAGGGATGCCAAGCCAACCGTGAAAGAAACAGTTTTTTCTTTCTTTCTTTCATATAGGCACTGCAAACAGCTGCACAATCTAAACTGTTTATAATCGGCAACAGAATGGGCTAATTTAATAGAAAATGTCCCTGTCCCATTTAATTTCTGTATGCCCCAGGAGAGCTTTATGTAACTGTGCTACGATGCCATGTTGGGAAACCATGTCATATTGTGAATTTTCTCTCCTGTTGCCTGAGAAGGAAGAAAAAGAGAAAAGGAACAGCCATATTTACTTCAAAATCATTTTGAAGTTGAGTTCTGAAACTTCTCTTGTCCTGTGACTTGAGGTTACGATTTTTCCTCGTTCAGTAAAATGGGGCCAGCTGAGCAAGTACATTGCTATCAATGAAGCATTGACTCTCATGTTGTTTTTCCTTTGTCAGACTGAGGAGGCAAGGCATGCACCCAGTCCTTGAGATCCTTGTGAATTGGGAAATCCATAAACAGTGCACTGTAACGACAATAAAGACTTATATGACAAGAGGACTTGTGTTCCTGACCCAAAAATGCATTGTTAAGATAAAAAAAAGTAATAATGTATTAAATGTGTGTGATTTGTAAAATAAATGGAAGGGAATGTGGGTTGATGAGGCTTTCTGCAGGCCAAGACAGTGAACAGATAGTGAAGCTGGCAAGGGGGAGCACTATCTGGCACGAATATTTGAAAACGGCAAATGGAAAGTCTCTTGCCCATGTGGTGTGTGTGTGTCTGGAGATGAGGGGTGAGGGGTGGGGGTGTGTGTGTGTGTGGGGGGGGGGGGGGGGGGTTGTAAGGGGTTGGGACAGAGTAGTAGCCACTTGTTCACTATTGTTTTTGTCAAAAAAAAAAATTCACACTGTCACTGTGATGGATGAATCAGAATGAGTTTTGACATGAGTGCTAGGTTTGCCTCATAAATGTTGAACGAACATTCTTTGGCTGTCAGAGTCTCGCGTGCTCACCCGTGTTACCCCCAGCACGTCACTGCTGACGTCTGTCTGGCACTCCCAGCCTTAATCAGGTGTAGTGTTGGGTGTGCACCTGTTTTATGGTTGCACAGTTATGATCCTCAGTCTTTCCCTGATTTAAAAAGTCTTCACAAATTAAATGAACACACACTGTGATATAATTTCAGTTGTACCAAGCCAAAAATGTACATGAATTCTATTGCTCTTATAAGGGAGCAAGAGAGAAAGGAAGGCTATTTTCTTAATTATCACACTCAGATATACTTTTTACTTAACAGGTACAACAAGTTCTAAATCTACACAAGCCCTCTTTCTTGATATTCAGGTTGTGCATTGTTGCCTGCTGGCATATTTGTAGCATCAGTCACTGGGGGATGAAATTATGTACCTAACATAGTGCACCATGTTAGCACTGCCTTATTTAAATTCAAACCACTGGACAACAGCTTGCCAAAATGACTGGCCAGTCCATCAGTGAAGGAAATCAATAAATCAACCACATCAGCAATAATGGGATTTTACAGAAAAGCTTGTTGGTGAAGTGTAGTAGTCACAATGGCTGAAAAAGAAAAAGGTCAAGCCTTGTGAAAGTTTAATCAGCATCTCTTTTTTCTCAGAGAACATTCAGAATTGGCCTTAAATTACCAACTCAAGTGTTTCTGACAGTGCCGAGTGTTGGCTTTTAAGGACCCTGTAGCGAAGGGCGAGAGCAGTCACCCCACCCGGCCTCGGACCCGGGTCTACAGGGTACCAAACCAACAGATTGCCCGCAACGCCAAAGAGCCTCAAAGTTGCAGTTTGGTACCCTGTAGACCCGGGTTCAAGGGTGACTGCTCTTGCCCTACAGACCCTCTCAGGTTTTTCCTAGTAGTCTTATGCTCACTAGTTCGTCCCATTCCTTGATGCATTTTGTTTCTATGTGGTCCTGCAAATCTTCCAAAATCTCCAATCAGGACTGTCTCACTGGAACTCAAACCAGCTCAGTCGGTGAAAGCTGCTCGCCAGTTACCCAAGCATGTCCTATACGGACACTGTTCACACCTTTATCATTCGCTTCTCCCGGCCGCTAAATGGGAGCAAAAACATACAAGCAGCCAGCTGTCAGTCACGTAGCCATTGAGCGAACCAAACAGCTCCTCAGCTCCTTTCATTCTCTCACTCTTTTTGTTATTGTGTTGGATCTACTGTGTATTAGTGAGAGGGGAAAAAAGAATTGAGAATGAAGCAATGGAGCAGTTCAAAATGTGATTGAAGTTCGCCCTCATAAAAGCCTTGAAGAGTATTAAGCCCACAGACAATGTTAACGTGACATGAAAGTCTAAATGAATATTGTATCAAACGGCATATTTACATATTACGTGTTTCAAGTCAATATGCCTGGAACTAAAGGAGTAGTCCATTGGAAAGAAGAGGTGTATATTATATACAGACGTGCAGAGGAGCTCTGCTGAGGAAAACATATATGGACGTGTGGCTTAGTACAGAACACAGCTGACACCGCACATTTAATTCTCTACATTAAATACATCCTTTAAAAAAAGCCGCTCATTCTGTATTGGGTGTCCTTGGGGACCCTGCTAAATTTGAGGTGTCAGGTTGGCCGCAGGGAAGAAAAATCTCCTCATTTCTGCTTTGCGCCCCTCACTCGATTGGGTACCAGAAGGTTCAGACAGCACAGTGCAGCCGTGTGTGTCCCCCAGTCGCAGTGCGGGAAGGTGGTTGGGCAGACAGCTTCAGCTCGGTGAGCACTATAACAGGTGTGCGTTTTGAGCTGTACTTTGGTTTTGTTTTTTGGCCACAGATATACTCAACCTTCTTTGTATTCAGTGCCATTGTTCTTTCTTTGAGCCTTATATCCCCTCCTCCATAGCTCCTTGTCTATGGTGTCACCCTGATTTATTATGTTCTATTGTATTCAGCTCAAAATGCAAAAAAAAGTCAAGTAAAGATGTCTAATGAAGTACAGAAAAGCAACACATTCCTCAAAAGTGAGGTAGACCTGAGATTCCTGGGTATATCAGATAAACACAAACCTAAAATCCACCATTCCAGAATCCAGTGTGGAGAAACAGCAGGTCTGCAATGCACGCTTTTTGAGTTTGAAAACTCTCGGCTTGCTTGTGCTTTAGGGATGACCAAAGTTTTGAGGAGGGAGGGTCAGCTTTCGGAGGGTAAACACAATGGTGGACCACAGATTAAAGCTGGTCTTTAACAAAACATAATTATATCTTTAGTATTACCTCTTCCTTTCTCATTAGCCATAACTCCAGCAGGTCTGAAATACAACATTGTCCTGTATGTACATTGGCTATAATGATGATAATCCAAAGAATGTCTTACTTAATTTGCATGTAAGTTAATATGAATCAAAATGGACCTGCTCTTCAGACTACACCAAATGAACAGAACAGTTACTATGTGGTGTGAAAATTAATCTTGATTTTCTTACACGTCACTTTGTTCCCACTGAAATACCTTAAGAGACAACAGTATGAGCATAGATCCTAGTGTGAAGTTCATTCACATGACATGCAGTATCCCCGGGGGCCACGCTATGTTGAACCCTGTTCTATTGCAAAACACTCCCCTAACTACCATATTGAGAAGTAACTTATGTTAATGCACATTGCTGTATTCATATTTTTTAGAATTACATCCACTACCACAGGGAAAGGGTCTGAGTCCCTGTTAAACACAAACAATGGCTGCTAGAGTGGTGATAAATTTGTCCCTCAGCGTAATACTGTCCTGCTGTGTATCCATCCTGGAGGAGACCCCATCACTGTCCTCACACAAGAGGAGTGTGTCTATCGGACAAGGGCTATCGCTGAGGAGACGCGGAGGCGGAACGAACCCTCAGCACTCCGTGCCACGCGCGCGGCTCCCGGCGCACGTTCCGCTGAGCATCGGCAGGCAGAAATAAAGAAGCGCGTGTGATTGCGTCTGACCTCCTTTTGTGTGGGCGCTGTAGCAAGCCGTCTTAACACGCTGACAGATGTGCTCCAGTGGCAAGACGGATCGGTGGGAGAGAGAGCGAGAGAGAAAGTGTGTGTGTTCATGCTTGATGAAGGGGGTGGGGAATGGAGGGGTGTAATGGGGCGTAGACTCTGTCAGACTACCCCACCACAGCACACCATGGAGGATGATGAGGATGCCGAAGAATAGGAAAAATAGCTTAGCCCTAAAAATGGCCAAAGAACTAGCTCAATATAACCATGATGTTTTTTCCATAACTTTGAAAAAAAATGTTATTTTCTGTCTTTATTTTCTTCATTCATTTCAGCACGTGCTGTACACATGACAGTGGGTTGATAATAACCAAACAAACACAAACAAACAAAAAAAATCCACTGCAAAAATGTATTTGGTTTAAACCACAAGCCAATTATTTAATGTAGAACAGTCCAAGATGTCTGCTCAAAATACATAAACACCTAAGGGTTCAAAGAGTTGGTGGCAAAGACCAGAGTTTCCTTGTGAGCATCAAGTCTGATTGAATCAGTGCCCCAGGTGGTGTGTGAGGTCCCTTGGGAATAGTAGTAGAGCGCCTACACCCAGCCTTTTTTTCTGCTCGGCCTCATCACTGAGTTCCCTCCATACTTGCTCTTGTCCACACATTTCCCTTCAGTACTAAGACTATGCACATTCTAAGATATATTGAAATGAAAAGGGTTAGAAAACACAGCCTTTTGGTTTTGTTTTTTTTATATAGCAGGAAGATTTGTTTAGATTCTTCTTGAGAAGAATCATAACCATAATCATAACCATTCTGATTAGGGTTCATACACAGAACAAACCACATAAATTAGTTTCATTATTCTTGGTTCACAGAAAGTGTTCAACCTCTTTTGACTTATGTGGGCTTCATGACATCATAGTTATCATTATTTCCTTTTCTTTTTTGGATTTCTTTACCACACACCTTGTCCTGGTCCTATTACAGCAGAATACCCAAAACTGTACACTTTTTGTATCCAGTTGGATAGTCAAAAATAGGCAGGAACACACTACTGTAGCTTTGAGCGCAGTTTTAAGCTACTATTGTACACTAAAAGGTCTAAACAAATCGTATTCAAAGGGTGCCTCATCCTTGCCTTTTCTTATTATAGTGTCATCTGAGGGATCCTACACTCTCCAGTTGTTCAAAGAGATAGAGAATAAAGTGCTTTCAATCCCTGTAGCAGTAATGAGTCATTTAAGGGAGGCCTGTGCTGAATCTCTTTTTGGCTCTTTCAGGTTACTGCTCTCTTTGGCATGCAGCGTGACCGGGCAGCCTCCGGAGTTTCCGTTATTTATTCAGGTAAGTCAGATGTTTAAAATTCCTCAACCATTCTTAATATTCATCATAACATATTCACGGTATCGATTCTGATGATTTTCTGATGGAGCGTGAATATTTTGACACAGTCTGCAAGCATCTAGCATGAGGAATAATGGGTAGGGAACTGAACTAAAGAATGATGCAGGTTTGTATCCATGGAGAGCAGCACCTCTGTTGTGCTTTGGAGCAAAGAAATGCACCAGAATTACAATAGAAGATACAAAATTGCTGTATGCATGCATATGTCTTGTATGAAGGTATTGGCCATAATTAATGTAATACCACAATGTAAGGCCAAAGATACATAGGATTGGTGGTTATGAATTCTATTGTTAACATATTGTTCCTGAAATTTGCTATCATTCCACGTGCACAAGGCTTTATTTGTTAATTAGTAAAAATTTAGTAAAAAATTAGTAAAAATAATGAAAGAACCAGGAACTCTAAAGGCAACAGGGAGGTGAAGTAGTACAGACATTCAGTAGTCATTGTATGTTGGAACATTAACCACTAATTGATTGTATTACCCCCGCAATTATACTGTACTGTTGAATTAAAGAACGCCCTTGGAGGTGTTAAAAGAGATCTGAACAACTACGTTAGCTGGCAAAGTGCAGGAGCCATTGGCATCATCACACTGCAGGAACCTAAAAGTATTAATGGAGCTGGATGGAACTGTGAGTGTTTCACGGTTAAGACTGTAATTTTACTCATTGACACAAATGCAGTTTTTAAAACGAGCTCCAAAAATAATAATACTATTTAAAATGGGTTGTTCCTTTTTGTGTGAATAATACAGAGGTGTTTGTGAAGACACTGTCATGTTTTGGCAATGGCTTCCTTTATTTTTGGTCCTTGTATTGAATGTTTAGGCCCAAACAACATGAAAGGCTTGGTTCGTGTGATTTATAGAGCCTATAAAACTATTAAAGGATGGCTTTCTGAGCCTAGTATTATTTATGTAGGGCAGTGCTGAGAATAGCCTCTATCCCCTGGACTCAATCAGCATTTGTTCTTAAATCTAGCTACAAAGAAATGCAAGTGTTTTTTTTTTCAGTACAAACACAATTCTTGTCATTACTTTTTTCTGATCACTGAACTTGCCAAACTGAAAAGTAACACTTGGAACTAATTAGGAGTCAAAGTTAGAGACAAACTGGACTGAAAATTGATTGAATCCAGAGGTGTATACATGGTTACATCACGGATTTAGTTCTTTCTTTAATCATAATCATAGTTCTCTCTTTAATCATATACAGTTGTACAGTAACTTTCTCATGTGTCCATGTATAGTTCTCTGTCACGCAATTAAACCTTTCTATCAACTTTCAGATGAAATGACAGCATTCTAAATTATTTCTTAGCAACTGGCACATTCGTTTAACATTTGCTAATCTAGGTGCTGTCCGTAACTTGGTGTGTGTGTATTTCAGAAACATTAATTAACCACCCAGCATTTAAATTAAGTAAAATGCAATTGATGTCTCTGATTATGTGGTCACATCCAATCAATGCCCTTGTGCAGGGCTGACATCCACTCAGCACGGAGGGAACACAGCTCCAGCTGTTTCAAAGCCATCGACTGAAAACGTTCTGTGTGTGTCGGTGAGGGTCAGTCATGCGTAAAGAATATGTATACTGTCATTTTGCCTGTGGGAAGCAATACATCTTATTTAGTTTGCTGCCATAATTATGTTAACACAAGGCACCTTGCCTTAAACTTTTTGCGCACCCACACATGAAATCTCACGTAGGCCTGGACAGAGGAGATATATATCTCTAAATATCTGATGAAAGAGCAGGACTGTCCCAACAGTGGGAAGCAAACAAGTATACCAAAAACTGGCAAGAATGAGACAGTGAAAGCAATGAAATCACAAAGCAAGTAGCTATGGAAGAGTGTCTCTTTGTAGGAGTCAGAGGACCTTCATTTTTGTTTGTTCAAATTTGTTGTCTAAGACAAAAAAACATACAGGCCATTAAATTAATTCTAGAATTGCCCGATACTATCCTTTGCTTCTATCCTTAGTATAGACAGTCATCAATGGGCTTTGGGTTATAAGGGACACCTCAATAAAGGTCAGTCTTTTTTTCTGAGCTGCAACTGGCTGGCGGGCCAGTTTGATGAGAAATCTGTACCTTAATTAGATGTTACCTGGCTCCTTGAAATTGGTAATGTCATGGTAGATTCACTCCACTGAGTTCCGTTCCACTAATGTAATCCCATGGAGATTAATGTGTCTCGGTGATGATGTCATAAACAGCTGTCACCTGCATTATCGGGTAATTATGAAGGAAGAACTAGCATGAGTCACCCTGCTCTTCAGTAACTCCGAGCATCCAGGCATTCAGAATTTAGGCTCGATTGCCACTCTCCTAGTTAAATTGGCTGAGAGAGGATTGTTTACAGAACATTCTGATTCTGAGAACGCCGCAGTAGCTTGTTTGGGGTAGCTTTCGTCGAGATGTCCAACCCAGAAATCCAAATGACATATTTGGATTTCTGGGTTGGACATCTCGACGAAAGCTACCCGGGAGAAAAAAAAAACAAGCTACTGTTACGTAAACTACGTGGGAGTTTTTCCTCAGATTTCGCCGCGCTCGCCGTTTCGCTGCCACCGGGACCCGGAGTCTTGCCAGCTCCGTTAAGCCGTGCTCCTCTGTGGCGCGGGGAAGCGCGCCGTGTGAAGAGCGAGGGCTGGCAAGGATCAATTCTGCACATGGAGGCCTGTCCAGTGTTTGCAGAGCAGGATCTCATCGAGACCCTGTTTACAGTGCGTGTGGCACCACTCCTGGTTCCACTGATTCTCCCTCCAAGATGGGACAGCTTGTGCAGTGTGGTGGTTTTGGAACTCAACAGACACACATATAAATCCCTGGGTGAGACTCCACTGCTGTGGGTGGTTGCACCTAATTGCAGGTTTAATCCATTATACATGGATGACACACCCAATGTAATTAATGTTAGGTTCTTCGGATTAGGGCGACTGCTAAAAAACTGAATAGTGCAGCGTCATGTCAAGGTGGATTCCAGCAATAATGCACAGATGTTGCGTGATTGCCTTCTATGGCCAACACAGGGTCACTATCCTTGCTGTGATGGACAGTTGGCCAGATAGCTGATTGGTTGTTTGAATTTTTCTAGGCCACCATATTGGCTGCCTGTAAGTAAATATTCTGATATAGTGGAATTCAGTCATGTATCCGTTTATGACATCGTGTTCAGCTGGACCCTGTAAAGCTGACCACTATAAAGGAGCCCAAAACATTCTTCATAACTAAGACGCTGACGCACTGCAGATCAAAATCAGGAATTAACATCAGAGGCGATTTGCCTTATACCTTTTCATGCACAGCCTTTCCTTTGCACAATACTGGATTTGGATTTTATATTTGGGTGTATGTGCACATGTGCTTGCATGTGTGCTGGACAGCTGTTCATTCAGCTTATATGCAGTGTTATCATTACATGCAGTATTGTAGTCTATGCTTCAAATTGCTGGGTAAATGTAATGGGAAAATGTAAGCGTGTGCATTTGTGTTACATTGAACTCTGCCACTAACACAAATCGAAAGGCCACTGGTTTCCAGTGTCAGAATATTGATTCTACATGAGGACCGACAGCAGGCACCTCAACTAAAAGGTGAACATTCATTAATACCTACTGCAGATCAACCAGGAGAGAAAGGGGCAGTGGCAATTTTTTTTGTCCTCAAGCAGAGAGTATTTAATCCTAATGGGGTTGACATGACAAATCAGCATAGTAAGATAAATAAGATAAATACTTAATTTCCAAGGCAAGCCTAAATGAATGCAAGCCACCCCAAACGCTCCCAGATCTTGAGATTTAATCAAGAAAAGGCTGACATGAATCCTTGGGCGTCCTCACTTTTTATTAGGCAATTAATGATACTGATAATATCATAATGGAATCCTCATCATCACTACTGACTATGAAATTACACACTTAAAATTGATTTTGACACTATTTTGCACAGGTGTTCAGGGTAATTCTCTTTAAAGAAGAGAATCTGATCTTTGACTGGGATTTATCTTTTAATGCATGTTTGACCCAAATTTAGGACGATGGCATAGATAGCTCTGCATATTGTCATGCCTTGTTTCCAGTGGTTTCATCACAAGTTCACATTCGTGCCATTGGACCAGAGCAAATGTCCAACTCCCACATCCTCCTTTTGGTCATCATAACATTTTTGCACCTCCAGCAGCCATCGCTCAGTTGTGAATTACAGCAAAAGGTGTCTGAACATAAATAGCTGGAAGAAGACATTGCTGCTAACACTTAACAGTATGAACTAAAAGTGCAAATGCAAGCCTAACGTCAGGGTTTAACCATCGACAAGCTATAAGAATGAATGTGGTCATACTGAATTATTTAAACTATTGGCCTCACCGTGACTTAACTGGGCCACTGAACTGTACGTGTGCTTCCATCTGATTGGACAAATCACCACTGTGTCCATTAGTATTCCTCTTAATGGTTTTAAACATAGGGTGCTCAGTATTAGTTATATTTAGCATTCATGCCTTTAACATTTCAAGCAGATTACCGTTTCACAGTTGCACATCTTGCACCTCCACGTGCGCATTCACGTGTGACGAACACACGTCATTTTTATGCCTTCGTAAGCTTTTGGTGTCCCACTCGGTTGGAGGACCACCAGAGCTGTGACTTTTTATTCACGGTTTTGATCAGGCCGTCTGTACAGACTGGGAAAGCAGGGAGCTGGTTGAGATCCAGCTTTCCTCAGCCCCCGTCATGTCATTTTGAGCACCATGATGATATGATAAAATGGCACTAGCCCTCTATAGTTTTGAATGCACCCATGATTTCTTATTTGTTCTGACCCCAGCTGATTCAGAGTAGTGTTCAGTGCAGTGGAGGGCCAAAAGGCAACCATTGTTGCTCTCTCCCCAATACCTGAATGCCTGTCGCATAGAGATCAGGGCACCGTAGTTCCTGTTCAAGAAATTACATTACAGTGCTGTGTGTTGAGTGGCCTGAAATGAGTGGCATTGGTTCGGGATAGAGAATTATCTGTGGGTGGACCAATCATTTGGACAGGCAGTTTGGCTTTGTGCCGATGCCAACACAACCAGTGCATAACTGGGGCATTCAAATGCCTCATCACCCAGGGAATCTGGGAAAAGAAATTAGATTAAGGAGGCTTTGCCAGGTTTTTGAGATCAAAACACAAACCTTACATCAGCCTCTGATCTCAGGGCGATTGTCCATACATATCAAATAGGTGACGGATATTGTCATTTCAAAGTATGGGTGAAACATGGGAGAAAATGGGAGATTTTTTATTCAGCACCGGAAAAATACTCAAAATGTTGCACGCTGGCAGCAGCAAATGCTTTTTCTTCTGCCAGTTTAATTATCTGTGTCACAAGTAAGTATTAACAGCAGTGTTTGCTAAATATAATCTCATGTAATCATCTCATAATCATCTCGTGTAGCTCATAAATACCAAAACTCCAGGGCTTCTCTGGGGACTTATTCTTTTCCTGTGTGAGAGCTCTGCATTTGTCTGAAAGATCTGTCCTCACGGTTAGTCCATTTGCAGGACTCCACCTGAAGCCCCTGCAGTCTCCTCCTCCATGATTGGCCGGACAAAACCCTCCCTGACTTTTCCATGGAAGGCAAACGGGAGCACCCCAGCTTCTGACGGCCCGCACCGCCTGACTCCTCGGTAATGCCCGTTCCTGCCCAACAGAAGATGCCGGCCGCGATCCGGGTGCTGCTCCTGGTCGCCCTCTCCAGGGGTGTCCTGGTCTCGCTCGCCGACTCCAGCTTCGCCCGGAAGGAGATCAAGATCGAGGGGGACCTGGTGCTGGGGGGCCTCTTCCCCGTCCACGAGAAGGGCCTGGGCATGGACGAGTGTGGCCGGATCAACGAGGACCGCGGGATCCAGCGCCTGGAGGCCATGCTGTTCGCCATCGACGAGATCAACAGTGACCCCACATTGCTGCCCGGGGTGACGCTGGGGGCGCACATCCTCGACACCTGCTCCAGGGACACCTACGCGCTGGAGCAGTCTCTGGAGTTCGTCAGGGCGTCGCTGACCAAAGTGGACGACACAGAGTTTATCTGCCCCGACGGGTCGTACGCACTCCAGGAAAACACCCCATTGGCCATAGCAGGTGTTATCGGGGGCTCCTACAGCAGCGTCTCTATCCAGGTAACGTCACTTTACCGAGGGAACACCTTTGCAATGCCTGCATGAATGCCCATAGCCTGTATACCTCAGCCCAACAGACTAACTATCCATTCAGATCTTCCCTCTGGCAGTTGAGAGAACATTTTTATTTCCTTGCAAACCCATCCATGCAGGTGCAGAGGCGCAGACAGTGTGGTCGAAGCCTGCTCCATCCCCCACCATCTGCCTCATGTACCTAGTGAGCTCCTGACAGTAGCACGTCATGCTCAGAGGAACAGATATTTGACCTCTGTGAGGTCTGGAGCGTCCTTCAGTGTAGCAGCCCTTCACATATGTTCAAGCAGGAGCAACTGGTCGATACCTGAGAACAGACACAGGGGGGAGGTTCGAGCCCCATGGCAGGCAGGTAGACTCATACGGCCTTGTGGTTGCAAGCAGTTCTTGAACAACTCCTCCTAATCAGTCTGAACGTTGGAATGAAAAGTGTGTTCTGTCCCTGCAGGTAAACTCCATGCAGTATCTAATAAAATTCCCTGTTCTGCAAATGGAACATTCCTCTCCCTTCCCCATAAAAACCAAGCCATGACAACTTCAACACAGATCACTGCGCCCCCAGGAAATGAGCAGCATTATACCTCAAATTCAATATAATGCATTAAATTTACATAAATACATACAATGGCAATGATTGTAACAAATATCATACAACACTGCCAACATAAGACTAACGCTCTGATTGTGACATTCAATGAGTGAGTAATATGGCTGTTTCCAATTTGATCAACCAATATGTTGTGACAAAATACTCCTTTTTGTCACAAGAAAGCTGTTAATTCAAACAAAAAAATTGCATTATAATATAGAAATACATTGTAAGACACAAAACTGTTTCTCCTTGCATTGTAAATTAGTTCCTTTCTGTGAGCATGTTGTTGACAATAGAAACCCTGTGATGTTTACCTTAGTCATTACTGGGGACATGATTTGACACTGTGCATTAATGTCACTCAGTGCAATCTAGGAGGGATGCTCAAGTTGTACTCATATGGATCTTAACACAAAAACACTAAACTGGACATGAGCCCTTAATGCATTAATCAGATATACTAAAATAAAGAAATGTATAATGAGACATTTATATACATTCTCCTTTGTGTGTATATTCTTCATACTTTACTACACTGAATTTAGGTTTAACAGCAAAATAACAAAAAAAGAAGCCTTTTGATCGGACAGATATGCGTATTTTGATGGGTAAAAGTGATCATTACCATGATAGTCCTTGCAACCAAAAGCCAATAATCTCCTCAGATTATAGTTCTAGTAACACATAATAGCACAGCCCTCAAAAGTCTGAACAATAGCAATAGCAAATTCAGGGAGGAAACATGGTGCCGATAACATACCCTGACAGGCAAGGCAAATCACTATTAGATACACTGGAAAAGAAATTGATATTTCATTTTAAAAATATCAGTGAACCAGAGCTGATATTCAATTTTTTCAATTTTCTCAAATATGTAAAACCTTATGCATATACATGACATTTCAGCAATGCAGTGCAAACAATCAAAAAGCCAAAGGAAAAAAAATGAATGTTTGGATCTCCACTGATCCTCCAAACTTTAGCGATTCCTCCTAATGTGCTGCATTTGGTGAGATTTACATGTCTGTCTTCAGCTAGGTAATTTTTTAGAAAACATAAGACCTCTACCAAAGGACTGTAAGTGTTCCTCTTTACCTAGAAACCATTCAAGTTGACCTAATTTTTCCCTTACATGTCTGAATCAAGCAAAGTCAAACATTTTCATGTACCTGTCTTACTGACCAGGGTTGCAAGCATAATTCAAAATCCCAATCCAACATGACTTCATCAATCAGCCCAAAAAAAGACAGAACCGTGATGTTACAAAGCAAAAACAAAAAACTCATTCTCAACAGTGTTTACTTTGGAAAATGCTGAAAAAATACTAGAAAACTGCCAACTGCCTTCTCACAACGAACCTGTCACTAAGGAAATACAAATGACTTTTTCAGCCCAAGAATGAGTCCATCTTGCAGTTGCATTAATTACGTTCAGTTACATTTTCCTTATCTGACACTTCTTTCTGTTCACACCCTAAAGCCTCCTTTAGACTTCCTGTTCCCATTAGCTGAGCTGTAAAAAGTTCTTAAAAGGATGTTAATGTTAAATGTTGAAACAAAAAAAATAATATATGTGTAGTTGTTGACCAGAATTTACATAACTTACATGACAGAAGGGAAGAATAATAAATAGCCTAATTCACTTACTGCATTCCTCACAATGATATCTATTCATTCTTGTAGCTTCAGCACCAGGCATAAATGAAGTAAAACATCAAAGTGCTATATCTAAAGATACAAATATCTCACTGAACTGCCAAGTAGAGATAACATGTTTGAAATTACAGTAAAATATTATAATGCTGGAAAGGATTGTTGTAACATAGGTCAGGTAAGAGTGAGGTGATTCTCTTATTTGAATTTCCCTCCCTTTTAGCTTTATCCTTTCTTACCTTTCTGCTGTGTATTTTAAGGCAAAATGACACAACTTTCTGAGCATGCTGTGTTACACTGGAATTCTAAATTTATTCATACGAAGTAATTTATCCATAAGATCAGAAATGTAAGATTAGTCTTCAGTTACCTTACTGTTCAGGTGGAAATTTCAGCAAACAGCACATTACTCTTAACTTATCTTACTCTGCCTGAGATGCTGCTGAGAATAGGTGGATGAAAGATGCTGAAATACCATCACTTGTTTTGGGACAGTGATGCAAGAGATCCACCTGTCTTACCTCACAATATAAACCATGCTCCCCAAGAGCCTGGCTCCAGGGCTCCCCTTCACTCACACAGAACCAGCTCCTGCAGCATGCAACCTGTGCCCCTGCAAACTGTGGAGTACATGTTGCAATATTTACCAGCTCTGTCTATGTCTCAGCAAGAGTTCCACCACCATTGGTCCAGCTCGCCCATATAAATCTGGCCGCCGGCCAATGGCAGTTTCCCATGCGGTGAAACTGGCCCCAGATTACCGCTGCCTTTATTGCATTGTGTGCCACAGCTTTCTAGTGGCTTCTTGTGAAGGAACTGAAGGAATTTGCATAGTTTTGCATAAAACCTTCTCGCTCCCCCCTCACCACTCCACACAAAAGAGCGCTCCGCCGATCTTTTTTGGAATCCTTAATCTCTTTACTATGCAAGATATTGCTTCTCGCTACTGGAGGACGGCCAAGCAGATTCTGACCTCAGCACACTCTCCCGTAAAATAACCGTTGTTATCCATCATGCGCATTTCTACGCTGACAATTAGTCGTTGTCCTCGTTACAGCGTAGCAGTTGTCTTCCACGGTTCCCCCCCCGAGGCAGCTGTGTTTATGAGAACACTTTTATTTTAACATGTGTGACTGTTTTTTCTTTTCCACCATGCAGCGGAAGGCAACTTCAAGTTATTCAGCATGCAATCAGAATCATGTAAAATTATTAGCCGTTCCACCGCACGCTACGAAAGGCTAATGTCTCATCTTTTTTGTTTATCGGGACGGAGGCTTTTGGTTCAGTGTGCTCTTGCAATGGAAAAATTCATTTCTTTCATTCCTAATTTTCTGTGTCGATGTTTCAATTTCCGAGCATCTCTTAACTGAATAATTGAAGAGTAGCTAATATTCATGCGTGAAACGTGCGATTACACAGAGACTACTCTCACAAGAGGAAAAGTAATAGCAAAGTGCACTGACCAACTATCAGATGGGCTGCCCCTCAGCGGTACAGCCGCGGAGCAAGAGACTGCACCTAGACATCTGCGTCAATGCTACGCAGGAATAATTAAGCCTATCAATTTCACACGGTGCTAATGAGGGTGTATCAGACACTCCGCTGGCGAGCACAGTTAATCTCGCCTCCCTTATCTTATTCTCATCCTGCCAGAAGGGCCACACAGAGACTTCAGCACAGTGCAAGAGAGCTAACTTTCAGCTTCACTGGCATGGCAGTCTCCTTTACGTGCTCACAGCACAATCCAGGAATGCTCCTTTCAGCAATTCTGCAGGTTTACAGAGAAGCATGCTAATGAATCTAATGGTGCTAATAAAACATAATGCAAACTACTCCCTGCTGTCTACAGTCTCTTCAGCTGAGGCTGTTCAAGTCTTGATCACAGAACCATATGCGTCAGGACATAAGCACTGTGGCTGTTACAGCACACAGTGCTTTCTATATAACCCTAGGACACACTGCTTCCACTAGATTTTGAAAAGCAAATATATGTAATATTACTACTTCCTGACTTATCAAAACCAAGCTGTATGCAGGCAAACAGTCCTTTACAGCAGTGTTTCTCAAACCTCTCCTGGAGGACCCCCTGCCCTGCATGTTTTAGATCTCTCCCTGCTCCAACACTGATTCAAATGATCAACTTGTTATGAACTCCTGAAGCTGCTTAATAACAAACTGATCGTTTGAATCAGCTGTGTTGGAGCAGAGAGAGATCTAAAACATGAAGGGCAGGGGGTCCTCCAGGAGAGGGTTGAGAAACACTGCTTTACAGTACCATAGCTGTGATTATGATGTTAATGTTTATTTGGCTGATACCATGACTTGAGGATGTTAGATGCACTGAAAATTCATATGTCATATGAATTTCACGATCTAATGATTTATTGGTCTTGCGCTCTCTCCCCCAGGTTGCCAACTTGCTGCGACTCTTCCAGATCCCTCAGATCAGCTACGCATCCACCAGCGCTAAGCTAAGCGACAAGTCCCGCTACGACTACTTCGCCCGGACAGTCCCGCCCGACTTCTACCAGGCCAAGGCCATGGCGGAGATCCTGCGCTTCTTCAACTGGACGTACGTGTCGACGGTGGCGTCGGAGGGCGACTACGGCGAGACGGGCATCGAGGCCTTCGAGCAAGAGGCCCGCCTGCGCAACATCTGCATCGCCACCTCCGAGAAGGTGGGCCGCTCCAACGCCAAGAAGTCATACGACGCCGTCATCCGCCAGCTGCTTCAGAAGCCCAACGCCCGGGTGGCGGTGCTGTTCATGCGCAGCGATGACGCCCGCGAGCTCCTCGCCGCCGCTGCCCGCCTGAACGCCTCGCTCATCTGGATCGCCAGCGACGGCTGGGGGGCGCAGGAGAGCATCGTCAAGGGCAACGAGCACGTGGCCGACGGCGCCATCACGCTGGAGCTGGCCGCCCACCCCGTCCGGGAGTTCAACCGCTACTTCCAGCGCCTCCACCCCAGCACCAACCTGCGCAACCCCTGGTACAAGGACTTCTGGGAGCAGAAGTTCCAGTGCTCCCTGGGTGGGCCCGGCGGGGACAGGGCGCACAAGCTGTGCGACAGGCACCTGGCGGTCGACAGCTCCAACTTCGAGCCGGAGTCCAAGATCATGTTCGTGATGAACGCGGTGTACGCCATGGCCCACGCCCTGCACAAGATGCAGCGCACGCTGTGCTCCAACACCACGCAGCTGTGCGACGCCATGAAGGCCTTGGACGGGAGGAAGCTGTACAGGGATTACCTCCTCAACATCAACTTCAAGGGTAAGTCATTACACATGGAACATTCACCAGGTACGTGAATCCATGGAACCTTCCCATGCACCATTTAACTGCTGGATTCAGCAGAATCTTCATTTTAATAACTGAATTAGCTGGCAAACTGTAGTGATAAATAAAGCTGTAGTAGTGATAAATAAAATTGTAGTGCCAGTAGCACCTAAACAATGTGATTGGTGATTTCAGCTGCAGATGTCCTGTACTTTGGAATGTCTGGAATGTGAAAGGTGTAAATAATCCAAAATGGCCAGTGTGGGTTTTATACCTCAAGGTATAAAAGGTATGAAAGGTATGAAACATGCATGATTTTGTACTGAAAACCGTGAAGTACAACATGCAGAGTGAAAACCACGCCACGCGCACACGCACACACACACACACACACACACACACACACACACACATCCCCCTCTTAGCTTTTGAGAATGCAGTCCTGAAAGGCAGGGAGAGAGCTGCGGGTCTACAGAGAGAGGGAGAGAGAGAGAGATAGGAGAGAGTGAGTGGAGGAAGCGATGGAGTGGGATGGCATGCGTCAGCAGACGCTTCCCTTTGAAATCCGCCATCCTCATATTTCAAGCAGCGAATCAAAGGCTGCGGGGTGCTGTCTGGAATGATAGCGAGCGAAGCGGTATCCAGCTCACACAAACGGTGTCCGTTTTCATCCGGAGCGAGCCGCGGGGCGGGGAGACCAGGCCAGCGGTCCCTCCGAGGCCTCCTTCGCTCCCTGTAATTGGGACTGCTTTCTCCCCCACTGGTCTCCCGTAGCTACCCATTTTGACCTCTGCTGGATCCCGGTCGAGCTTTTCATCCTTATCTGTCGGCCGAGCTGGCACCTTGATAGACAGCAAAGAATGCAAACAAAGATGCTGAAGGCACGAAGTGAAGTGATTCTTTAATTGTTAGATTATATTGTTGCCTCTGATAGTTGGTTTGAATGTGATGATGATGATGATGATGACGATGATGATGATGATGATGGTGAAGATGGATGATTCACGGGGCAGCGACGGCGGCTCCTCGCTGAGAGTGAACCGGTGACTTGCATCTCTGTTGTTGCTGGTACTGTTTTTGTGAAACCGAAGATTGATGTTGTAAAGCCCTGGGGTCGTTGACTGCCTTTTATCTTTGAAAGGAAAGATCACTGTGGGGTTCTGCTCCTGCAGGGATGACCTTTAGAGCAACAGCATAAATATTTGAACATCTGCAGTTTGTCTGAATAAACAAAGGATTGGGAAAGAGAGAGCAATATTGCTCATATTTCATGGCGATCCATTTCGCTGTCCATCTCTCAGGAGCTCACGTGTGCTGCCTTTGTGCAGTGAAATCCATTACCACCAGGAAACTACAACAACAGTAGTGTAGGGCCAAAGTGTCTTGGTAGTGTGTAAACCGACAGGCTGCATGTTCAAGTCCTGAGTGTTTACACCCTTGAACAAGGTGCTAAACTTTGCATTGCTGCAGCATTGAGCAGATAATATGTCAAATCCAGGTTATGTGATTCGCCCTGGTTAAGGGCGTCTTCTAAGCTAATAAATAATGTAAATGGATGGCAATGATGGAGGAGCGATCGAATATGCGTGGGGTTCACGGCTGGATCCAAATAAGACTTCCGTCTATGCGCTTCCATCTTGGAATGGATTAACAGCAAGTGTGGAGCAGCGCGGTGCATGAGAGAAAAAGGCCTATGCCCACGTTTCTCCTCAAAGATCCCTTTACTGCAGCAGAACCATCTAGCACCGCTACCTCCTGAGATCAACAACCGCAGTGATAAAGAAGATATATGCAATGCCCCTTATCTCAAAGCAAGGCAATGCCTATTGTTTTCTAGTCACAGTTTTCACTGCTACTATCCTGTGTGTCCACACCCAGGCTGTTTCTCAGAGTAATGGAGACACAGTGTAGCTCCTCCAATACGATAGAGGCAGCCGTTATCATAATTATACATTGTAAATCATTGGCACCACCCCATTGGATACCGGGGCCTGTATTCATCAAGTGTCTGAGAAGTAAAAAGCAGCTTCAGGAGTAAAAAAGTCCTACCTCAGAGTAGGCAATGGGAGTTATTTATGAAGCTTCCTACTCCTACTCTCAGCTGTGAGTAAGACCATTTCTCAGAGTTTTTAAGATGTGTGAAATGTTGCAAATGAATGGCAGTGATGACATTTTTCACAGTTCCTCCCATAATGAGGAAATGCCTCATAAATGCAATCATTGAAAGCCATACTGTTGTCATAGCACTGCAGTTTGTGAACATGATCAAGCATCTCATAAATCACATATGCCAACGCGAGTTCACAACTCATAGACAGTGTGCAGAATTGCACAAGCTGTTATGCGACTAGCTTTTTTGGGGCTGTTGCCACATTTATTCATGAAGAACATGAAATCTCCTTTTCCAGCTGCCCACTTCCCATCTCCACAACACTACACGTAATCTTATGAGACCTTTAGACGACGTGAAACATTACATCATTTAGGGCTTTCATATACTACCATGTTATAAATACTGAAATTCAGTGTAAATGTTTTGATATTTTGGCTGTTTTACTTGTGATGTACACCTGCCAGTGGTTACAGATATTGAGGCATCAGTTGTGGTTTTTGGAGCCCTTATCATTGGTTGACATCCTAGTGGAATAAAGTAGTTGTAACATAAACACTTTTTCCCTGTGGCCAAGAAACAAAGATTAAATTACTTTCATTAAATTGGTAAGTGGTGATGTTCTTCTCACAGAAAGAGCAATTATGATGAGGGTTGTTGCGAACAGATACCTTTTGAGCAGCTCTGTGCGAAATATATTTTCTCTCCTGAAAAATGCATGCACATTGTCTTGATGCAGCCACCTGTCAGTAACTCCTAATGGGTTAGACTCCTAAATATGTGCCAAGGTAGGAGGGCTTTTTTGATTGATTTGGCATGTCCAATGCTTTTCCCCCATAGTATCATAGTTGCTGCCCTCTCTTACAGATGTCTCTGCAGTCCCCTCTGACCGTCCAGGAGGGCGGGGCAAACACGTGCCGTTACAACCACGTCTTTACACACTGCAATCCCCAGGCCAAGCTTGCACAGAGGAAGATGCCTCATGCGCAGCTTTTTAAACAGGCAGACTACGGGTGCCTGATTGACCAGCGGGGTTTGCTGGTAAGCAACAGGACAGACGAACCCCTGGCTGACCCGCTTTCCCCCCATATCCCCAGCAGAATGGAACCAATTCGTTCCACTGCTGTGGGCTCAGCAGAGCTGGGATCGAACCTGGGGCTCAGCCTTGCACTGAGTCTAAAGAATCTGGATAAACAGCTTTTACTCTTAAGAGTAAGAGTAGGACTGAACTGACGCACTCAGGACCTATTTCCTGCTCTGAGACGCTTGATGAATGCGGGCCCTGAGCCGCGCCCTGCGTGCGGAGCGAGAGACATAAAAAGCAGCGCTTCACCGCGCTTTGTTCTCGATACACCGAGATGCTCGCTCGCTGAGGAGTCAGCTTGAGATTTGTTATTTTTTCCACAGAATTCTCAGACACCCCCAGCCCACTCACTCTCAGATCCTTCTCTCACCCGCCCCCCTCCCCCTCCCCTTCCCCCTCCTCCTCCTCCTCTTCCCCCGTCTGCTGAAAACGGTCCGGCTCTCTCTCTCGTGGACCTCAGCTCAAATAAACCTGACTTATCCTGCCCCAGCCCCCCCCCCCCAACCCCCCCCCACCTTCTTCCTCACGTTTTCAGCGTTTGTATGTGTAATATTTTTTTGCGCTGCCGCGCTGCCATTGAAACGCTGCAGCAAAAACAGCCCGAGGGAAGTGGGGGGTAGGGAGGCGGGGGTGGCGGGGGTGGTGTATCGAGACAGAGAGCTTAACGGAAAGACGCCGGTGAGAAAACTTAGCCCCCCCTCCCCACTTCCCACCCCCCCATGCTTCAAAAGAAGTCTTCCCGCTCAAAGACTCCAGCAGAGTTCTGGTTTTTTGCTTCAGTCCCCTCCGCAGGTGAAAGGCTTGCGCAGTGTCTTGTTGCAGGATCACATCAGAGTGATGTTAGAAACACAACGGCAAAAGCTCTGTAAAGACAACAGATTCCTCTTTTTTTTCCATCGGTTAGGGTCATAACTTTTCACATCTCTATAACGGTAGGCTTTCTTCACAGCGAAGAGGAACTCGCATATACTGCACAGTGTGGCTGTTACAAAGGGACTTGGTGAAACTTCGACAGTGGGTATCACTTTGCCCAAAAATGAGGAGGTGACTTAAAAATTATCTGAAAAATGAGGATTGGGCTAAAAAAACACCACTGTCAGTTGTGGGAAAAGGGTGTGGTTCTTCAACATCTGCAGCGCAATGATAATATCCCCACCACAGAACTCTGGCTGTGAGACAGTTGGGGCAGACTGACGCTGAGGGACCAGAGATGAGTGTAGCGCGTTAACAAATAAACAACTACAAAGGGTGCCTGTGGGCTTTGGTTTATTTGGCAGATATCTAACGCATTTGATCTGATTACTCGGCTTTTCTGTCAGCCATCCCATCTTTGGAGTGTAGGAGGGCCAAGCGACACAGCAGGTGTCCAGGGTGAGTTGGAATGTTATCTACCACATGCGTCTGGTGGTTTGTGTGTTTTTTTTTTGGGGGGGGGGGGTCAGTGGGTGCAGGGGGGAGAAATATGTGGTGCGCTATATCACCAAATGGATATTCCAAATCTGTTGGCGTACATTCCCAAGAAGAAATTTGTATTTAATTTTTTTATTTATTTAGATTTCTTTAAGAGCTACTCTGTAGACATGATACCCACAGTGACTGGCCTTAATATTTTTCTTGACATTTTACAGTGCCATCTTTATTACGAATTCTGTTTCTTCTGGCTAACATTTCAATATTCTAAACATACATATACTGCAGTGTGGTCACTATGTTTCTGAGATTTGTTCTACTGCTAGCAATAAACCAAGACAGCATTTCCTGACCTAGTACATGTTATGATTGAATGATGGGCCAGTCAAATCTCAGAATTTCTGCACATGTGGACACACACACATACACACACACATAGTGCTTCTTCATTGAGGCACTGCCCGATTATCTTGAAACTCACAACACTAGCAGCAGACAATAATACCATTATATACAATGGTTTTCACTGACCACATGGTGGTGCTGTGCAGTATGCATAAATAAGCAAAAATTTTTGGCTTGAATGTTTCAATTTGGACCAAACTTCTGGACAGAATTCTTCAGGATCGCTGTTCACATTAGTACAGAGAATGTATCCCTGCTTGGCCACATGGCAGTACCATGCCATGTTCAGAAAGTAGCAGTGTTTCTGCTATCAGCTATATGTTTTATTTTTCCCCCTTATTTCTTTGTTTTAAGTTTTTTAACTTTTTTCTTTCCTCTTCCTTTTTCACTGTTCTTATCATATATAATTCATCTTTTTGTCTGTGCGTTTGTAAATAAAGAAAAAAAGAAAAAACGACTGTAGTAACTACCAAATATTTGAAAACTTACATCCACTTTGGCAAGTGAGTAGTATCAGGAAGTTTATCAAGACACTGTACATCTGCGGATGATACAAAGATTTACACAAATAATGTTTACATGTCTGATTGCACAGTATATTTCATGGTGTTTATTGGGGTATCCCATCTGATTTTCACACACCACTGCCTCTTTTCTGCCTGCCACACTGTAGCTCTCAGAATATACAAGCTGAACCCAGCTGATACAAAGTATTAGAGTTGACCAGCAATGGAATCACCCACAAATGATGCGAAACAATAATTAAATCTCAGCCTAGATTCTCTGGAGGTGAATTTTTAGACAGATCATTTGCCTAATACATTTAACAGTTTGCTCCGTATGTAACATCTGCACATATTTAAGACAAAGGCAGGATTGAAACCTGACTGTGAAGCAATACAAAAGATCTGCACATGGGAGTTAGAGGAAAACATACAGTAACACATCTTAGCTACAATTATTCTATGGACAGAATTAGATCATTTGCATCTTAAGAAGGATGTATATTTCTTGTAACTGTATGCTTAGCATTAGCCCTTGAATGCAATATCTGCACGCGAGCACTGGGGCATTTGTTGAATACAGCACTTCGGGGGAGAGGGTGTGGGTGGAGGGGGGGGGGGGGTACTGTTTATTTTACAAATCAGCACTGTTATTATGCAAGCTATGGAGAAAATCACAGCACATAAACAAACAGAGGGAAACCAAGGAATGACAAGATCAGCTCTTTACTCATGCGACAGAATATTTTAACAGATGGGAGCCTCTCCGTCATCTAATAACAGCTGAAGGTGACTCGGCTTTCTGTGTTGTGAGGACAACGCACATGTCTAAGCCTTAACACAAATTTCACACAAATTTCAGACAGGACAATGCTGTTGGTCGCCTGCTGAATTTGAAATGGGGAAAGGGTGCGAGTGTTCAGTGCACTCCTCCTGTGTCCCATTCGCTCTTTCCGTGTCCCCATGTCCCTCTTTCTATATTTGTGACAAGCTGTCTCACTGTGCTCCTCCTTGCTCTGCCTCTTCCTGTCTTCCTTCTCCAAACCATATTGCTCCGAACCAACAGAAAAATTCTGCTTTAATAGCTGAAAAACAGTACGGCAACAACAAAACCAGCTAACACCACAACTCAGAAGCAGAAACACGTGCATATCCGCTCTTAGTGACAGACATTTAAAATGTCGTTTCACTCTAAATTTAAATTCAACAGCATGTACATGAAAACCTCTGCCTCTCAGAATTCTCATGTTATGACCCTCTCAGCGGTCTCATGGTCGGTTTGTTTGTGTGTAATCCTTTTGTACTAAACTTTTGATTTATTTTGATTTATCTTTTGATTTATTGATACTGTATCAAGAGTTCATGGGGTGTGCACTCTATGCTTCTGGTCAGTGCCAGCTTTGTATGACATACATGATACTTTTCCATGGACATAAGCATAAATTAGGAGAGAACATTGTTAGTTTACTGTAACATTTCCTGTTGTCTTGCAATGTGAACAGGCCTATATGAGAGGGTTTGTAGTTGTAGTGATCTATGAAAATTCAGTAGTGAATTTGTGAAAAGCATATCGCTTACAGAAAGCAACAACTGCTCTCTTTAGTGGGGTTAAAAAACAGGAAGATGCATAGTGATTAGGATGTGCTGCACTACACCATTGAGGCTTGGGCACAATCAACATTTGTCCTAAGCTTTGACTCACCGTTAGTCACACACAAGTGTCACTGTTTTCAGTACAAACAGTTTTTTTCTCGTTCGTTTTTGCAATCGCTGATCTTTTCAAACCGTGTTTGTGAAGACAGAAAACAAATGCTTGCGTTTAATTGTGAGCCAAAGCTAAGGACAAAAGTTGATTAAGTGCAGGCCTTCTGCTAAATGCAGAATTGGCAGGAGTCATTTTTACAGTTCTGACAGAGGTCCTCAAGGCGCACCCAGAGTGCCATGACTCAGTAGGAAGTGCCAGTTTGAATTGGCCCACTTCAGTCACCGCTCCCCTGCAAAATTACGCGGGGGACAGGGAGGGCATTGCAGCCTGTGGCCAGCTGGGCTGGTGCACATGACCCGGGTGGCACATCTCCCAATGTGACAGTGGAGCCAGGGCTGGAACAGGTGACTGGGAAAGTGGCAAAGTGAGGTAGCCGACAGGTGAGGTTCACCTGAGAATAGTACAGTTAGTGTGAAAGGGGAGAAGAGTTGTTCGTGGGTATGTGCCTCCACTAAGAGGAAGAGAAACGGAGAGAGAGAGAACTGGGACCAGGAGTCAAAGCTCACAGTCGCCCCATGCAGGATGGACAACTGGACACTATGAGAGACAACTCACAAAAGATGACTCCCAACACAAACACACACACACACACACACCTGGCTAGAACTTTGCGCCAAAAAACAGATTTCAGTTGTCCTGTATATGGTTCCTATCCAATGAGAAGCTCAAAGGCTCTGGAAGGACAGGGTACATTTTCATTGTTCTATCTGTGACCATGCTTATTCAGCTTTGCTTCAGAAATCAATTCTAACAATGCACTGCAGCAGACTATATGACCAAGTAGAAAGACAGGAGTTAACAGAAAAATTCAGCACTGGCAAGTGTTTTGTTGTTGTTGTTTTTGGGCACGTTTCACATTTAAACATACTTCATAGAGCCACTAAGAGCCATTTTATGTGGACAAGCATTCATATGTAAAGCTGACAGATTTGCAGATCCTCCATTTGCAATTAACAAGGCTTTGCATTTAAGCTATACAGACTGTGTTCTCTGATTAACTGTGATTTCTCGCTTTGATGTGGTATGTTTATTTGTTTATGTTTGGCATCAGGTATTTGTTACCTTCTATGATGAGATTTAGTATTATTAGATTTGCAGTAAATGATCATACAATGATATTCAGGGAAAACAGGATATGGCTTGCATAATCTAGATGATTCATTCTAAGCAGTGTAAACCATGCCAGAGCGGGATCTATTATGGAACTATTACAAAACTATTTTTTGGAAAATTGATCTTGATCTTGATATCAAATGAAAAATATACAGAATCTAGGCATCCATCTTCATTGATGGAAGTATTGCGCTGCTGCATTTGCTGTTTAATTTATAAACCAACATGCAGGTATCTAATCAGGGCAAAGCTCCATTTTCGGCAATTTCATTGAATTCCATGGAAAAAAATATTCCTCAGAAAGTATGTCATTACAGACATTTGTTACTTAAAGACACGTCTTCCTTTCCAAATCGCACCCATCCCCTAAGAGGAAATGGACTCATGAAATTAATTATGGCACACCTGTTGTGGGCAAACATTAGATTTTGTTTCCATAGCATCAGTAAGTTATCCAGCCAGCTGGTACAGACTCACTCACCCGAAGGCTTTGGGGACATCTGTGGCTAGCAGCATTCTAACGAGGAGACCCTACTTAGAAGAATCTCTGAGTCCATTTCTTACTGACTACACTGTGTAGATGGACTAGCACCACCATAGTCAACACTTTTTAAGTCGGCAATGCCCAGGCTGGGGGCCTCCATACAACTATAAATAAATGAGCCCTTTCAACACATAGTCTGTCTAAATCTCCAGCCAGCAAGCAACAGTGTGTTGACCCAAGTGTTGTAAATGTTGCTTATACATACAAATTCTGCACTTCATTTTAGGGGGTGATCATTCACTTATGCTTCAACCAGCAAAACAGTTACCTCCTAAAACCCACATAATCTTATTTGTGCGAATATTTTATGAGACACATGAGCAGGCATCATTGTTGTCAGAGGAGGTACCATATCACCTCTAAGAGAGGGGTGAAGTCATTTTTGAGTGCAGTTCAGTGTTACGCATACTACGCTTTTTTTTCCTTCCAGTACTGAATGATTGATCATAGGACATGAACTGCAATAGCAATTACTGTCTTGAGATCAGCTGATGACCATTTGACCCTACAATTACTACTTATCAATCACCACTTTCAGACCACAAGTTTTGCCATCTCATCTGTGATGTTGCCCCATCATCTTGGAACAGAGACAGGATTTTAAAAGGGGTTTGATGACCTGTCACAGTCCTCCTGTGTCAGATTTGAAATTTGTCTGAAGGCAATTGACTAAGTCTCACAAACCTCCCTTAAAATAATCTTTGAAGCAACATGGCCATGTGATTAATTAATCATAGAGCCACTGGATGTAATTAAGATTTTCTGTCACAGTTAATTTTATCTCTTTAACCAAGATTAACAAAGATTATCATCAGCTCAATACATGAACACGTTTTTAGTTATTTTTAACAACCAGGCATTTAGTTGTCATGATGTTGTATGTAGATAAGAACTTATTATTAATCCCCATTCATCAAGTCATGAACTTCTCGTGATTATTTCTCAAGTTGATCTCTTAATGTCTTCGAACCCATTCAATTTGGTCTCTGCTCTAAAATGTGTTTAACTCTAAAACGTGGCTGAGTGCTGGTAGAATTTAAGCTCTGATGGTTAGCAATGCGGTAACGCCACCCATGAAGTCATATTCTCTCAGCGTCGATCTGAGAGGCTGCAGGTCTCTCTTTTTCCCCGAGCGGGATCGTTGAGATTTCCTGCGGCTTATCGCTATCCCAGCCTTGACTCAGCCGCAGACTGAACGCGCCTACCGCGCCTACCGCTCGCTTTCAAGTTCCTCGCTGTCGTCAGCCTCGGAGACGAGCAGCCGCAGCTTTTTGGGCTGTGCGACACGCTCATTCACCGCAGTCAGGGGGAAAAAACAGAGGCTCAACCGTCAAAATATACCCACATGCTCACAGTGACATCAAATATGCTTTAAACATTATTCGTCCTTCAGAGCACTTTTCGTTTGCCACTGATAATAAAGTAACTACATGAGTGAGCTGCTACAAATTTGCAGTTCTTGCTAATTCAACACTGAAGCAGTAGAGCCTTAAGATGGAGATACACAAATATCAATTTCATGTCTCAGCAGAAATTAAAAACAAAAGCCTAGATTCAATCATAAAAATCCTCTTTGTTCTTAAATTTAAGCACCAGTGGGTCTCCAGTGCTTTTGATACTTATGCTGTTTTAACACAGCTTTCTTTGCACAACAGAATTTTTACATTTAACACAGCAATTGTTTGGAGGATGCAGAAATCAAGGAGTTTTGTATTAGGAGAGAGCATGGCATTATCCTCCTGGTGCATTCTTCTGTGACCGCCCACAGTGTCTCATTGTTTCCAGAGTACAATAGCCCTTCTTTGATCACTATGTTTGGTTCAGGCATTCTCATGAAAATCTGCTGCTCTCATTCATTTAACAAAGACATTCTGGGACCTTCAGAGATATCCTCAGACATCCTCAATTCCCCACAACAACTATTCTGAAGGATAAATGCACACATATTTGTGAAATAGGGAAACAATATAATCTGTCTAAAGTAACAATTGGAAATCAAATAAGCAAGCACTAGCTGCAATTTCAAAAGTACAGTAAAGAACAAATGTCTGAAAACACACGGGTTAATATCACTCATCCAATAAATAAATGTGCTGCAAACTACAGTGTATGGTATATCTTAGAAAGAAAGAAACGAGGAAAACATGCAACCTATTCACCATTCAGCAGGGTTAACAGTTAAATCAGACTGATTTCATGACGTTTCGCAACATGCGCTCAGCTACCACTGAGAAGCAGGGACCATCTGGCTTGGGAAGACTGTCTGTAAATTTTGCAAGGAGCCGTGCCAGCACATTTTTAACTACCACCTCAGTTTTAGTCCTGCCGCAACTTACCCGCTTTGCGACTGTTGAACGTGGGGGCGAGTTTCGGGTCCCCGGTCAGAGAGATCAGAATGCCAGTGCGCTACACTGTGGTGGACATTTGGAACTTGGCAGGGCTGCGTGATTACTGAGGGGCTAAACTAAAAAAAAAGGGAACACTAAAAAAGGCCAGGGGAAAAGGTGTCGTGGCTCCGGCTTTCACAGCCTGGTTCATGTCAGCTCCCTGTTTGCACGGCATTTCATGTCAGTCCCACTGTCATGCGAAATACTGAAGAGTCTTTTCTGCTCCTGTTGTACTGTCATGGGAAAGATGGATCCAAGCACAGTTTTTTTTCCCTTTCATTTCAGTATTTACACTGTCTTTCTTTTATATTTCTTTAATGGTGGCTCTGTTTCGTGTGGTGTCCCTGAAAAAGCCACTGCGCTCCCTCACAGACTGAAAGTAGTAGGTTGAAAAGGTTGATCGTTGAATAAGAACGTGTTTGGAATTTTAAAGTTTTCACTGTAACCAAAGTAATGGGACAACCAGCGTCCCGACTGCACATTTGTCGGGACATCTGACACACAATCTTAAATTGGGACTTTCATGATTTTTGAATATATTTATAGTGATAAAGTGAGGCAGAGTATAACAGAAGCAAAAAACCATAAGGAGTCAACAATATTAGAAGCGCTGCACGACCAGGTTTCAATAGTTGGCCAGACAAGGTACAAGCTAGCTGGTGGAGACAACGAGTGTGTTAAACCATTAAATTACATTTTCTTATTTATTTTTATTTATTTATTTATTCTGTTTTAATACGGAAACAGTTTTGAGACATGAGAAATTCCTTTAGGTGGTAGTGTTTCAGGTGCTCAGGTGAGAGCAGAGGAAAGGAACTGTGTCTTTAGATGTTTCTTGAAGACAGAGAGGGAGATCATTCCACCATGGAGGGACAGCGGTGGAGAAATTTCTGGATAGTGATTTAGCAGGGAGAGGCCTCAGGTTGTCCAGATTGTGTTTCCTCCTATGAATGACACAAGAGCTGCATTTGCTTTGAAAAACAGGGATGTACTGAAAACACATGTTACTATCTGATGGTGAAGCAGAAATAAGGAAAAAAGAAAAAAGTGAACTTGGCCGTTTATGAAGAGCCTTGTTGGTGCCCTTGCTCAGTGGACTGGCGGAGGTAGACTCACAGGTCTTTACACGGATAGGTCTTCATTTTTACTGGGACATGTGATCACACTTTGTCAAGTGAAGGTGAGGAGATCATAGGCAAAAAGGTTTCAAATGCATGTTCTCTCCTGTTAACCCCCTTGCAGACAAGGTGCCTAAGCTCCCAAACCTGAGCAAGCATCAATGTGCTTTAAAATTGGGTACATAACAAATCTAATCCTGTCCTGTTTTAATGGTGCGCAAAGTATCTGAAATGGTAAGAGGTTGCCCAGGTTTCCAACCAACGTGATCACAAACAACGGGAGGAAACAGAGCTCAAAACCTTCCACATTACCTTAAATAACTCTGCTTGCTGTGGGAGAGTCTGTTCTTTGGATCTCTAGGCTTTGAAGGAAGGCATTAGTGCTGGATCAATAACATATTCCTCTCTCACAAAGCCCTCAAGGGAAAGGGGATGTCAAAACTGTATACCGTTACAGTCGGCAATGCTGTGCTCTTTAATTGAAAGTGGCAATTTCATATCGAAGCATTACACTCTACAATTACACTTTGAGATAATTGACATAATTACAGTATGCGCTGTAGATAAATTTCTACGAAGTGTTTTAGGAGCACACCAGCACGGCTTGGCTGGTGGCTTGTTGAATTTTAATTAGAGAAAGACACTGTTTTGATCACTGGTTGAATAAATGTAATTTAAAACTTGGTTTACATCTCAGATCCACAGGAAATTATTTCTGTTCCTGCTATACGAGAAGGCAAGACTGCCATCTAAGGGTGGGTATGCCCTGATTAAATCAAAGTTGTATTCACGCCAGGGGTAATGGCCCTTTAATAAGTAATTAATTTGGCAATGTAAGTGTCTGTCCTACTACAACTGGAACTAATTATTTAGATCCGTGCTCTTATTTTAGCTCCACAGATTGGGTGATATTGTGAGTGGCAGGCATTTTTTTCTTCTTTAGTGTGGACACGTACACAATATATGTTGGTATGTACAAACCATAAATTGTGATCAGTTGTGATAAATCACCTGTAACATCTGCATTATTGGGTTGAAATGGGCAGAAAATAAACTAATCCAGAATCAAATTAAAGACCAATTTTGTGAGGCCATCATCTGGTTCAATCTCGTGAAAATAGACACCATAAAAGGAGATGCTTCTCCATTCTAGGCTGGCCTTGCCATAGCTTTCCACTGAGTGCAATCTGTATGGGGGAATCTATATCCTCATACTATATAGCCATCGCTGTGCTCCTAATGGTGGTTAGAGTCTAGATGAACCCTAACCATACTCTTTGTGTATAAAATAACTTTGACCAAAGGTTACTTTTTTCATCTCTCACTTTCATCTCTCACAAAAACACCTCCACAGTTGCTGATGTTCTGTAAAAAATGGGACCGTTGGCTAAACGTGCTAGTAAAAGTGAAGGGCAAAGTGCATTGCAGTTGAAAAGAGGGCTTCATCACTGCAAATCCCATTGAGATTGTATGCCAAAACCATGAAATTACATTTCTAAATGTACTATTTATTGCCAGGAGAATGAAAAAGTGACTTTGATGCAGATGTCTTGACCTGTCAAGAATGCAGATTATTTTATTTTTTTAGGCAACGACTTAGGACTGTAACTCCATTTAGTTTTGGTTTCTTTTTCGCTCTGATTTTTTCTGTATTCTGATTTGAGAGATAAATCCTGTTTCATTACTATCTCCTGGTTTTCCTAGTCCAATATTTTCTCTCCCATCTCCATTTTGACAGATACATCTAATGGGAAAAATGCTAGAACATTTTGCTAAGTTTATAAAAAATGCTACAAAGATTTGAGTTTGACCATGAACGTAGACCGATTTCATTATTTATATATATATATAATAGGAATTCACCCATTTAAACAAGAGATACTTACAATACCATCAAAAACATTTTCTGAACTAAAGAAGATGAGATCTCTGAATGAACAGGTTATGAGAAAGCGAATGAAGTCAGTGTACCAGGAAAAGGGCTGTCTCTGTGATTTATGGAGTTCATAAACCCCAAATTCGACTTTACTGACAAGCCATTCTCCAGTGGTTTATCAAATGTTCATGACAGTTGAAGATCGTGACGTGTCAGGCCAGCACCTTACGAGGGAGTTAAAATCATGGCTGCTGTTAAGAAGAAACGCTGCAAGTTGGAAAGACAATCAGCAAGGAACTCATCTGTTCCACTTGGTTACATGTTATTTTGGAAAGGCAGCCCCTCAGAGACAGCGAGCACTGCCCCACTCAGGAAGACAGGGGTGCTGCTGTGTGAGGTCCCAAAACTACTGTATTATCTCATTGGTTTACTATAGATGTAGCGTGCTCGCTAACAGCGCTGGCAACCAGTGTTCAATTCCCTGCACTGCTTCCTCTGTACCCTCCGTGTCTCTCCTCGTTTCATTATCTGGAGACCTAGCAGTGATCGCTGTTGTCGTTCCATTACAATATGCTATCATCTTTAACCTGAGGGAGAGGCCATCTTGATTAGTTTCTGAGCCATCTGGCTGACAGAGTGTCCCTCGGTGCTTTTTGAAATTGAAATATGAATGATAGGTTTTCTTTACGGGGCTGACTTGAAAGTGCTTTGCAAAGTGCTAAGTGCTAAAACTTTGGAAAATACCTTTGGCAGTTGATTAAGACGCCTCGAGTCACGGCATCTGCCACAGAACCCGCATAAACATGAAGAACAACGTGTACTACCTATCACTGAAGATGCATAAAATGTTCACGCAAAGCAATTTGATGTTTTTTGTTGATAGCCCCTAATTATATATTACTCTGAAAAACTAACTTGATCTTATATTGCTGAAAGCTATTGCTTATTATTATTGGGTAAAGTGATGTTTCTCTGCAGTCTCCTAATGGTGGCCTGAAGCTTGCTTTAATAGCCTATGTTTATGCCTCCCATAAATATGTTGGTTAAAGAAGAATACAGTTAACCAAACTTGAACCAAATGTATGTTCTCGTGGTGTGACATACAAGAGAATCACTCACTTGCATGGCTATTTTCTTGCAGCTCCTTTCTCCCCTCCTGGGATTGACAGTGTCGTGAAGTTCGACGCCAATGGCGACGGGATGGGCCGCTACAACATCTTCAACTACCAGCAGACGGCAGAGAGGCACGGCTACATCCAGGTGGGGGAGTGGGCGGAGTCGCTGAGCCTCAGCAGTGAGCTGGTGCGCTGGCCGCGGGGGGTGGTGGGCACGCCCACTTCGCAGTGCAGCGACCCGTGCGCCCGCAACGAGATGAAGAAGATGCAGGCGGGCGAGTACTGCTGCTGGATCTGCACCGCGTGCGATGCGCACGAGTACCTGGCCGACGAATTCACCTGCGCCCCCTGCAGCCCCGGGCAGTGGCCCAACGAGGACCTGACGGGCTGCTACGACCTGCCCGAGGACTACATCCTGTGGGAGGACGCCTGGGCCATCGGGCCCGTCGCCATCGCCTGTGTGGGCTTCATCTGCACTGCCCTGGTGGCCGGCGTCTTCATCCGCCACAACGACACGCCGCTGGTCAAGGCCTCGGGCCGCGAGCTCTGCTACATCCTCCTGCTGGGCGTCTTCATGTCCTACGGCATGACCTTCTTCTTCATCGCTAAGCCCTCTCCCGCCATCTGCACGCTGCGCCGCCTCGGCCTGGGAACTTCATTCGCTGTCTGCTACTCCGCCCTGCTCACCAAGACCAACCGCATCGCGCGCATCTTCGGCGGGGTGAAGGACGGCGCCCAGCGGCCGCGCTTCATCAGCCCCAGCTCGCAGGTCTTCATCTGCCTCAGCCTCATCTCCGTGCAGCTGGTGCTGGTGTCCGTCTGGCTCCTGCTGGAAGTGCCGGGGACGCGACGCTTCACGCTGCCCGAACGCCGCGAGACCGTCATCCTCAAGTGCAACGTGCGCGACTCCAGCATGCTGCTGTCGCTCTCCTACGACGTGGTGCTGGTCGTCCTCTGCACCGTCTACGCCTTCAAGACCAGGAAGTGCCCTGAGAACTTCAACGAGGCCAAGTTCATCGGCTTCACCATGTACACCACCTGCATCATCTGGCTGGCCTTCCTGCCCATCTTCTACGTCACCTCCAGCGACTACAGGGTCAGTTGGGCCAGTTAAAAACATATATAGAACAGAGCCTCTCAACTTAAGTCGTGAAAGCACCTCGGTGTCTGCAGGCTTTGATAAAGCCAGGTGCTGAGCTGTCCAATTCAACTAATCATGGCCTTGTTCAGCTTCCCCAGTTCCCCAGACTGTTAGTTGTGTTTTAGACAGTTTGAAAACCTCATGGAATTCCCTGGCCAGGACTGACCTTCAGTTGCACTGATTGGGAATTCCTTGTCTTTACCTTAACAGGAAAATCACTTCCTGGCAAGATAAGAATTACAATACACTCTCTTTATAAGACTTATTTAACAAAGCCTGCAGAAGTAAAGTATTGTGTACTTTCATTCAGAGTAATCTGCTACAGTGCCACCATTTTGCACTGATTAAACAACAACTACAGCTCCAAAAGGCCACATTAAAATACAAGATATGAATTGGTCACAAGCCCTTATTAGCATCTATACGAACAAACTGCTGTGAACTGCCACTGCAGTCAAAGATGAATTTGAAAAGGATGAGAGAAAATGTGTAGTTTTCAAGGCCACGGTCAATCAGGTAAAAATAAATTACACCTCAGAAGTCGGCACACTCCAGGGGAGTACTTAGGAGAACGCTGATGTAAGTAAAACTTCTCTGTTGAAATCCTGTTCTCAGGGTAAAAAGACATAAAGAGCGTTTCATTATACGCTGTGCAATAAATGAATGCTGGCACGACCTTGGAATATGAGACCGCCAATTATTTCGCAAAGAGAGAGAGAGTACAAGAGCAATTTGTGCAGGGGCCAATAGAGCAACAGCTAAGCAGCACAGATGATTACATGCTACATTATACTCGTGCCCTGTGAACGCCAAAGGTGAATTTTGCCGGCTAACAAGTGCATGTCCTGGTGACACATGCTCTAATCCCAAAAAAAAAAGCATCCGCTGATCACATTTCACTCCTAAATATGACAGATGTTTACCTTCAAATTGTAATGATAGCTGAGTGCTGTTTTAAAATGAGACTTTAGGGCTGTTTTCTTGAAGAAGATTAGCACGTTAGCTCAGTGTGTTGACTTACAGTTCCCATTTAATAACACGTTTACTTACACATCTTGTTTAAATGCCAACAGAGGTGGAAAAATATTCTCATGAAGAGATGATTGAGAGTGTGAGGGTGCTTGAGAAGGAACTGCAGGGAAAGTGTTTGATTTGGCCAAGCACACACCAAGGCAATCCTTACAAACACAGTCCATAAATGCTTAGTACATCGAACCAGACTCTTTCCCCGGGTTTTTATTGTCTCACTGGAACATCCTCCGATGCTCTTTTATGTTGCCTGACCTCTCCCGACCCCCCCTCCCGCAGGTGCAGACCACCACCATGTGCATATCGGTCAGCTTGAGCGGCTTCGTGGTGCTGGGGTGCCTGTTCGCCCCCAAGGTCCACATCATCATGTTCCAGCCGCAGAAGAACGTCACCAGCCACCGGCACAACCTCAACCGCTTCAGCGTCAGCGGGGCCGGGGCGCCGTACTCTCACGGTGAGGCCCCGCCCATGCGCCCACGGTTTCATTTTCGCTTTACGCGCCACCTGGGGCCACCCTCCCCAAACGTTATGAGCCATGCGCCGCACAGTCGTAATTTAACTTTTATGCCTCGGTGGAATTGGACATTTGTGGAAAATGGCAGGAAGTAAGTGAACCACAGGGAAGGATTTGCTGAAAATATCAGGCACATAAGTCAGCCACCTTGCAGCATTGATTTATGAGCCAAACAAGCTTTTTCCATGGGTTTTATTCTCTCACCAGCATTGATGTCTTTTTCCCTAGTGGAAGCCTATACTTTTTCTAGTACATTTCTTTTTTCCATAAATATGGAGGCGACAATGTTGGGTGAAGGTTTTCAGACATTAACTCAAATATAGAGAGTTTTAAATTAAAAGATGGATGTGCACTTTCAAAAGCAGTGAAACTGAAATGCTGGCATGTTAAACCTTCTGGATCCAAATCCGTAAGTGTGATACTGTAGATAGACCTGTTTCACCCCCCAATGGGATTTAAGATGAACATCTCAAAGCACTGCAAAAGAAAGGAATCATGTGAAAAGCTTGATCTGTGCTCACGTGTTGACTGAGGGGAAAACTATGACAAGCACCATATGGGGTAGGGAGAAAACGTCAAAGAACTCACAACTCTAAGATACATGGTGACACCCTCATGGTGACTCTGTGTTGGCAACATGAGATGTTCCCGGGGAGCCCTGTCCTAATTTCTTCCTCTCTCTTCCAGGTTCTGTGAGCGCTCATTATGTGCCGACCGTCTGCAACGGGAGAGAGATCGTCGACTCCACCACTTCCTCCCTGTGACCCCTGCACGACCCCCAAGCCCCTCCTTTTAGACTGTTAGCAAATTTGCACATATTGTGCGCCTCCTGTGAACTAGTACCATTAATGTAGAAACCGTGTATTACATTATTTTTAAGGGCTGTACATAGAAACTGACACTGTTGTAGAGAAAAAAAAAACTTTATAGGACATTTTTGGGGAGTTTGTTTTTGATAGTTTTACTATGCTTTGTAAATAACCATGAAACCCATTGTTATATGGTCCGTTTTTTGAATGGATGTAGCAGTAATCCACTGATCTGCTACACTTGGGAATACTGGACAAACTTTATTTGTCTTCTTCTTTTGTAGACCTCATTGTGATAACTGACCCAGTATGCGTTTATATGTTGTATATAATATGTACATTACCTTTAAATGATGGTTTTAACAGCACAAGCTACACAAATTGACAAAGAATATCTAAAAATGCAACTGTAAAACCCCTCTACATATTAATTGGTGTAAAAAGTCCATAGGACTTCAAAGACACTTGTGTGGATTTGGCGCTAACTTCAAATCACGGAGCAAGCATCACAACGATGAAAAACTAGGCAATCTGACCGATTAACACATAAAACCTTTAGTAAAATGCAGTGTTTAACAATGGCTTTTTGTGCCTTATCTTGTGTCCTGTAGTTTTGTATGGAGGTTGTGCATATGTGAGGTGCAGGGGCAGCGTGCTGCCTTTGTTGAGGCTGCTTCCATTGGCGGACTTGGACGATGACTTACGTTCTGATGTCCTAGGACGTTGCCATTTCATAGACTGCAGCTACGTCGAACCAATCCGAGTCACACCAACTGCTGTTAAAACGACGGGCAACAGTGTTTAAAGGTGATGTGAATGCCTTTGTGATGTTGGTTTATTTGCATACGAAGGCTTGAAAAGTCATATTGTGGACTGTAAAATACAACCCAAAAGCAAATTTGAGAGTTGAAGTAGCACTGTCAAACACCTAATAGTAAGAAAGCATTACAAAAAGGAGTATTCCCAAAGCCATTCACATTTATTAAATCATCATAACAACAATGAATAACAATTATATTTTCGACATGACTTGTACAACTCAGCTTAATGTACATCATTATACAAAATATACAAAAAAGGTGAAAATTGGTTCTCGCGCATCTGAGGACATTACCGCGGTGAACTTCCTTTGACCCGTCTTCCAGTGTATGGGAGGTATCAGACTTCTTTCACACCATTGGAACACCTTCATAAAGCATGACTCAAACGACCCAAATTCACCACACCTGCTTGAAGGCAAGGGTGCCTCCAGACGAAAATGTTGCGCAAAAGCAAGGAAACAACATGTTGACTGAAATGTCTCTACTGAAACATCTCAGCTCCTCGCTGCTCTGTTATGTTATAAGGAGGTAAACAGCAGAGTTTGCAAGGAGGCCAAATGTTGTGTAAAATGCCACAGAGGGGTTGATGGTAGTTGAAGTTTAGAGCTCATCAAAACACACTCCACTATTTCTAGCACTGGACTTCACCCCCCATCAGTTCCAAGTTAAAATGATGTACATTTTGCTCACTGAACTTGCCCCAGGCAAATGTTCCTGTGGTGGTATGGTTTCTGAGCACTCAAAATGCCTTTGGGAGCCTGTAAAAGTGAAGTAAAGACATAACAAATTAAAGAAACACCTGAATTGCACCCCACTTGCTGTGGTCAGAAATAAAACAAAGTGCAAAGCAATTTTTATGTTGGGAATGTAACAGGGAACTGTGGATTATGTAAAGTAGTCTCACGGCCCAAGTCATGCAGTTTTGTTCTGCAGAAACATCTGGGAGATTATATTTCTTTGTTTTGAGGCTTATCTGTGCTCTCCCAAGTCCTGCTCCCAGAAGATACCGGCATCTGTCGCTACAGTTGCTGCGGACAACCACGGGCGCCGTCCATCGCCTTCCCAAAATCATTCCGGACCGGGCTGGCATTTCTGGGCAGCTCGGCAAGATCTTTGATCACCCCTGCGCTGGGGACATCGCCAAAAAGGACCGGGGTGGTGGCTCACAGCTCCACCAGATTCACACAGCTTACCAATGCCAATGGCAAAGCTAAGTCAGACCCTAGCCAAGCAGCCATGGCTAGAAATGACTCCAAAATATGTCTGCACACACAATAAGCCAGAGGGAGAGACGCAGGCTGCAGTAGCTGCTGTTCCTCCTTGGTTTAACCCCCAGACTGGATTAGATTCCAGTTAATAAGATCCCTCTCTCCAGTGCAGAGAGATGCGGTCTTGGTTAGGGCCAATGTGAACGCAGGTCAGGCTAGGCAGAAAGCAAAGTGCAGTGACAAACAAGGGCATGATGACATCATAATAAAGACTAAGCAACTGCAAGCATATGATGACATCATAATAAAAGACTAACCAATTGCTGTTTGTGTCTGGTTCTTTTCCTTAACTTGCCAGCTTCGCCACCTTGCAGTGTGGGGAACTCAAGACAGCACAGCGCAAGCATGCCAAAGCCTTAATCCTTCAGCAAACAGAGCCACAATGAGCACAGCTCGGCTCGATCGAATCTGCTGGAGAGGAATGGTGGGTGCAGGCTGGGCAGCTGACAGCCTTCCACTGCCTGCGATGCGTTTACTTTGCTTATGGGATGCACCTGAGGGGGCCAGTTCTGCAAACAGAGTGGTGCCAATTAAACTCACAGCTCCGCAGCTGCCCCCCAGTCTAACCCGCATAACTGCCTTTGCGTGGCCGCTCATCCTAGCCTACAGAAGAGGCCTTAAAAAAGCCTTGGGACTCAATAAAAATAAACCACCATTGCTGGTTTCTGCAAAAAGCTAAAAGTACCACCTACGTTCGACTTAAAAAGAGCAAAACATTATAGGTTATGTTGCATTCCTATTATTTTTGAGCCCCCCAGAGGAACTCACTCCAGTAAATTTTTGATGATGTAGACATTGGCTGTTTATCAATGACATTTTCCACTCCTCCATACATCCCTTCTGCCGACATCCAGGCCGCCTTTCGCTGGATTACAGAAATGGGGGGGAAAAAATAGTGCATTTCTTAAGGATTTTCTTTCAAAGTCCCCCCCCCCCCCCCCCCCACAGAATGCTGTGGAAGTCTATAATGTGATAAAGTGAATCTTTGTGAAAAGCATTCCTTTTATCAGCTGTTTACACGCGGAGAGGGCAGGTGAAGCCGAGTGCTTTTTTTGGGGTCTTAATTGAGAGAGGTTTTTTTTTTCTGGAACAGAATTTTTTTTTTGGTCGACTGTGCGAGTTTCAGCACCTCAGCTCTCAGTCGAATTCTAATGGGTGCGAAGCCCTGCTTTAATGGAAACCATCACGCCAGCAGTGACCTCTCTGCTCACCCTCGAAATGCAGTCGTTTTAGCAAAAAGAGAGAAAACAGGATGTTGTGTGCATGTGGGAGGGGTGGTATCTAACTATATTCTGCAACGATAATAAATGTTGAAGAGGATGATTACAAAGCATCTCTACTTGGTCGCGTGTCATACATTCCATTTAGGACAGTGAGCTCTGTACCCTTCATTTCATATTGGTTCTGAAACATACAAATTACCATGGCAGCATACAGTCTGTACTGATGATTTTAGATGTTTTGTTGTGTGATGAAAAATACATAATTGGCACCTATCAGTATATTCGGTTTAGTGTTGCCTTACTTGTCCTTATATTCTGCCTGTTATTCCAAGCTTGTCCTTCTCCTGAGAGCTGAACTGATGGGCCAATGTCTTCTGGCAGACAGCACAGTACCTGCACTGATCTGTCTGAGAGTTCACAAAATACTCACAGAAAGAAGTAGTTAGGCTTCAATATGGTGTTCCCCCCTGAAGGTAAACTGTTACTGTTGCGATTACATTTATGTGCTTACATTTAGTCTCTTAGCAGATGCTCTTATCCAGCATCAAAAGCGCATACAGAAAGCTACTGCAGGCTTGCTTTGCATGTGGTAGGACAGTCGCCGGTTTCTGCATGCGTGCAGAAACACATATGGTTAACTATTTCTGAGCAGAAGCAGAAAAATATACAATTTTACATGAATTCCACAAACTCTCAGACAGATCAGTCTACACACCGGCGATGTGCGCCATCTGACGGGGCAAGGCCAGCGGACCTGGCCAATATAAAATATGTCTCTCCACAAAAACAAAGAAAGACAAATGGTGGCAAGTTTTTTGAACTGGTGATATAGATGAATACTTTTACGCTGAGCATATTTACTCAATTTACATGATGGCAAGGTGGCTATTCAAGGAACTCAATGACTTCAAATTCTGTCTGGAGTAATGTTATTCAGTCAGCCGCAGAGAACGTTAATATTGACAGCAACAACATCAGTCCAAGAGGGAAAGGGCCGTCACTGTAGCATGTAGAAGACATTTGGATGAGGGTGTTACAACTAAGCGTGCACACAAATCACATGAACACATGAACAGATTAACTTAAATCATCCTGACAAGTCGGAAAGCATCGTCATCACAGCGCCTCAGCTGAAATTTCACGCCAGGCTTGCTGATTGTTCCAGAAGCTGTCCCGAGGCCTCAGAAACAAATATGGCTTTCGTATGACAGCCGTGAAAACCTTGCAAGTTTTTCCTCCTTCACTGGCAAACGCTCTGTGCTCGTGACCGCAGCGGAAACTATGAAGCCAGGTGGCACTCTGAAGAGGTGGAAAACACAGTCGCTTCTGTTCCCTCAGACAAATGGGAAGGTCAAACAGGCATCGTCTTCGACTGCATCTCAGAGACAGGGCAAGGAGGCGGCCCACTGCGGTAATCTGCGCTGACGTACACTGAAAACACGATCCAAACCATGAAAGCAGCCAGCGAGAGGCAACCGGAACGCACATCAGCAAAGTAAGAAGGGTTTTAGCAGGGGGCGTCTATCCGTTCCCGAGCAGAGCTCGTCCCTCTGTGGATGGCCTCCTCTGTGAATCCCCTTTGGGCAAGGTCCTTTTCAGCTTGTCCCCGTCACGGATAAGGCCACCAGACACGGTCATTTTCACCAGGTGAGTCTCCGACTGGAGGGTCGTTTTCCAAGGGTCGTTAGCAATGGGGGGTCCGTTTCTGTCTTCCTGTTGTGGGTTGTCCGTCCTGCTTGCCCCTTCCCCAAAGAGTCTCCAGTCTCCGGCTTTATCCCCACACCCATCGCTCCGGCTTGGGCTTCAGCTGGACCGACTCGCAGCTCTCCCCGTTGCCCTGAAAAGGAGAACAACGGCACACGCACTTCACCCCCACCCCAGACGGGAAAGAGCCGGCCCACATTACAATCACATTTCAGACGGCTGCCACGTGCAACTTCAAAGGCAGCCCTCTCCTTTTCACACTGGGATCTTAATCTCTTAATCGTACACCAACCTTTACATATGGCAATCAAGAGAACAACCTGCACCTGTTCCTACTGTTAAATGAATCCTCAGTTAAATAAATATTGGTGTGCCTTTATATATCTTTTATGTGTTGCACAGTCTCTCTCTCTCTCTCAACCACTGCATCCCCTTCAGTTGAATAGCTCCTCTGATCTTAAAGACAGCCCTTCTGGGGCAGCCGACCGCCTTCAGCTCGACATCAAGGCAGACGTGCTGGAGACAGATCGCTCTCAGTGAGCTCTGGCATCGGTGTGCAAGGAGAGATTGGGGTTTAATTAAGGTCCTCTCCGCTGCAGAAGAGGGGAGAGAGATTAAACTTTCGGCGTGGTCTGAGAATCACTGGACTTCTGCACTTAAACACAGCCTCACTGCAACACACAGATCGAAATGGGGGGAAATGGCTGTGTCATGTGACAGGCCATGCGATACTGTTATGTTATATTACATTAGCTTGGCAGTCGCTCTCTTCCAAGTGACTTACAGCTTATAGTTTTCTTTACATGTTATCCAGTTATACAGATAGATATTTACTTGGGCAACCTGTCCAAGGGTTGCTACAGCAATAGCTCACCTGGGAATTGAACCAGCAACAACTGGGCTACTTATGACTATGCCACAATGCTGCCCTGCGAATAGCTAATTACTGCAAAACCAGGGGCGGGTCAACGCTGGTTCCAGTAAGCCTTATTTAAACAAATTACTGGGTGATAAACCTTTTCAGTGGGTCTTCCTTAAATTACTCAGCACGTCGTCTCCTTCATCGGCCACTGGGACGTCCCTTGCTTCATTAGAGCTGTCACGGGCCGGTTCTGAACAGACAGCAGCTCACCTTGGCAGCGATGGACTTGAGTTTCCCCAGGAGGGAGGGCTTGTTGGCGTACACCACCTCGTCCTCGTTGTCCTCGCCCTCCATGATGGCGCAGCTGTCGGCCGCCGGCAGCTCGCACTCCTTGTTGGCCGTCATCACGAGCCGGGAGTACTTATACTCCAGCCTGCCAGTGCATAACAACAGCTAACCCTCAGAAGATGGGACAGAGTCAGCCGACATAAAATCCCTAAACTGTAACATCCTTACAGTAATAACAGTGTAGGTCGAAACACTTTTCTTTTCTCATGTGACAAAGGCATTTGTGAGAGCTACAACAGTGTGCTACTCCTGTATTAGTCTACCAATACCAGTGGTGCAACATTCCCATGTCGCTAATGACGCTCTGATGAGAGTGTTAGCCATGTGCTAGCTGGGCGTTAGCATGTGTGCTAACCACGGAGGTAAATGTGACCGGGTCTCACGTACTTCTTGTTCTTTTTCCAGAAGTAGCAGGTGAGGGATACGAGCAGCACGGCGGTGAAGGCGCCCACACCGGCCCCCACCTTCAGCCACGTGTCGATGGCCTCACAGGGAGTGCTCCTTTTCGCCGGGAGAGAGACTCCGTTCATGCACAGCTTCGGCTCATTCCACACATACAGGGTTGCCTGAAGAGAAACACACACACGCTATGTTCATGCTGTGTCACACTATGGCCACGTATGCACAAATATTTCCTGCATTTCAAACGCAGAAAGGCAGCAGTACCATGTGTGGCTTGGTGAATAAGGATCTTGGTTTGTAACCAGAAAGGTTCAGTTCAGCTATACAAACGGACTTCTGCTCAGCAAATTTGACATAATGATATTCATGATTAAGAAAAGCACAACAAAGTTCACCATAACATCATCTAGTTAAATCCAAAAATTCAATTTTTGTTTTACAAAGGCCTCTATTAACTCTTATTTATCTGATTTAGTGTACTTTATCATAAACTTTCAGTAATGAATCTAAAATAATTTGCAATGTATAAATATGCATGCCACATCATGAGGTAATCAGTCCATGAAATTAATAAAAAATGTCATTTAGTGGCAGAAACGAATGACTTGCATTTCTCCCATGTACAGACAAAACATAAATAGGAGCCAAAGTGGCACATTCCAGCCCTAATAGAGCTGGAGACAGACAGGTGAGCTACCTGGAACCCGCCCTTGCAGGCCCCCTCAATCTTATGGTAGTCTGTCTCGGTGCATTGTGGGCAGGCACTCGCACTCTCCCACAGGAAGTTGAAGTTGCAGCCATCGCAGGTCCCTGCTGGGCATTTACTATAGCGACAGGAAATGAGACACAGTCAGAACTGGGCTAAACCGTCACAGGTGGGCTCAGAGTGGTGTGTGGGGCGGGGGGGGGGGGGGGGGGGGGGGGTTGCAGTCAGAACAGTAACTTTTGTCAATAGAACAGCAGTGCCTTCCAAAAAAGCAAACTTTACTCTCACCAATGTCCAACCTCACTACAACAACAAAACAAAAAAAAACAAAAAAAACACCAGCGAGAGATTTTAAAATCGTTCCGCTGCGGCAGAACAAACTTTTAGCAAAGCCAGACTGGAAACTACTCGGGGCACATATCCTCAGTTTTCCTTCACATCAAAATCACACAGAGGGGAGATGAAAATCAGGGAGCAGAAAAAAAGGATCTCACTTCCACACTAATTTAACAGCCATAAGAGGATTGGGCTTTGGCGAACTCAGCTAGCAGAGTGTTTCAAGACTGCTCCTTTCAAGTATCCCCGTTTTGTAATATTCAATGAAGCCGCAGTCATTTCCTCAAAGCGTGGACTGTGAGCGCTTGGACCAGGGATCAAATTACATAATACCTAATAATTAGCTCGAGCAGGAACATAGTTATTTTTAAGCACCAGGCAAAATCTTTATCTCAGTCAGCCTGCCCTTCGCATTCCGCTTTGGTACCCTATACCTCTTAGGTAAATCGTTGCGAAGAGAAAACAACATGAAAGATTCACCGTGTGCCTTGCAACAACAGAACATTTTGGCTCTACTGTAATCGTGGTGTTCCATTTTGATTCTGTTTCCCTTCTTTACATGGTGACAGCTGAAATGGCTCAGCAGAAAGCTTAAAAATATGTCTTTTCAGTTGACTTCCGTATATTTGGGATTTTTCCCTGTCATTTTCCCCTCAAGCTCACAAACCGTTGAAGCTGGTCGCAGGCTGCAATCAGCAGACATATACAGTGAAATATTTTCGTGTAGAAGGAGAGGTTTATTACATGAAGTCTGATAATTACGTCAAACTGAAGAAAGGTCAAGCAAAAAGTAAAGCTGCAAATGAATTATTTATTATTCTACACTGGCATGGCATTTGACCCAATCTTCCACTGTATCCAGTGAACACAGTTACCAGGACACACAAACCTGCACAGGCAGCTGGTGGTAGTACTCTCTCTCATGTGACTCGATCAAAAAGACCAACAGAAAGATACCTGGGCACAGTCAGCTCCCCTTGGGCGGTCTTCTCTGGGTTACACCGCAAAGTGATGACAGCGTTCCGACCCTTGTCACATGATGATGTTGGATGGGCAGATCTGAGGCCAAAACAGATCAATTATCATTCAAACTAAAAGAAGAGAAAAAAGACGAGTTCCCTCAAATCTGAGGAGGTTGGACTGACATGACGTAAAACTAAAAGGTTTAGTTTAAAGACTGAATAAAACTGCAAAAAGTCCACTAGGGACAACAGACAAATAGGAAGTTTCCTTAACAAGCAAACTCGGTTCTGACATTTGTCTAGCTGGCTGAACAGACTCCCTTTTGAGATCTAAAAATATGCACCCTCTTCGGCACTCACCGGTAGAAGAAGTTGATATCAGGCACTAGCTTTGGGGTTTCGGGGTAGAGATCTGGGCTCACACTGATGCCATTGAGAGTTTTTTCCACTGTTGCCCCTTCAAACGCAACAAGAAGACATGTTTCAAAACTAAGATACACACTCAACCTCTACAACAAAAGCGCAGCAGCCACAGAAGACAGGACTCAGGCACTGAAAACATTAATGGCCTGCTCCTGCACAGCTCAGGCTACTCAGATTATATCATGCAGCACATTCTAGACATTAGGATGGTGTTTAAGACCCACTCTTTCATTAGACTTTAGCCCCGTGACAAATGGCCAGGCCGCCACCATCATTATCATGGCTCCCAGCAGACCCAGCGGGACGGTGCGGTCAATAATGAGAGATCAATTTAACACCAGGCTGCCCCCAGTTTAGCTCAACAGTGGTGCCTGAGGCTCTGCCCGGGCAGGACCAGCCAGTGATGGTGCTAAAGAGCCCTGCACTGCAGTCAGATGTGCTGCTCCCTTCCCTTCCCTTCCCACAATCCCCCACAAGGCACATCTCAGCAGGGGAGGGGATGAGTCATGCATCAGGCAGTCAGAAACACTACCCTCAGTTCAGTTAGTCTTCATCCTTGTAATTAGTCAAAAGGCACTCTTATGACTATTAACGTCAGCTGGATTGAACCAGCACCCGCAGCTTCTTGATCAAAACCTAAAATATTGACCACTGATCGCTAATTTCTCTATGGCTATTTAGCATCTATAGTATTCTGGACCTGTACACATAACCCAGGGATTACTTCCTGCATTTATTCTGTGATTCATCTACACCCACCATCACCCTCTTGTCCCTCTTCCCCTGTCTTTATATAGTTTGTAAGAGGGCAGTCCTTCTCTGCCTCTTACCCAGGAATGTGTCTGCCAGGCTGATGGACTGGGAGGAGACGGCCGTCCTGAGGCCCCGCCCATCAGAGGGGATGATGGTCGATTGACAGATGAAGGTCTCCACATAATTGACCAGCTCGCTGGACTCCCTCTGCATGTCTTTGATGGACAGGTCTGTCACGTTGTCGGTGCAGACGGCCGCCCTTTCACCCTAGAAAAAAAAATATATATATGCGAAGGTGATCCTCTCAGAGGCGCCGTGTAGAGCTTTCCTGGTGATGCACAGCGACATTTACAAACATACCATCGCTTCTCAAAAATCCTGACCAGGGCAGCTCCCTGAAACTGTATAATCTGCTTGATGAGATTAGACTTTAAATGCGCCCTATAAACCATCTCCAGGACTTCCCCTTGCTTTTGTGAGGGTTTTCCAGCAGAGGCCTTAGCTGCTTTCACTGATGGGAGTTAATCTGTCACACTGGTGTAGCACAGCCGTGAGGGAATCTGGGAGGCTGACACTTAAGTCTGAGCCTCCTTTGTGCTGGGACAGGGGATGGGAGGGGATGGAGGGGTCGGAGGGGACCCCACACAGAGGGAGTCCTTACCTCATGCCCACACAGGCTGATGTTGAAGAGGTGGAAGTACTTGGTGCCCTTGGAGGTGAAGCTGGGCCCGTTCATGATGGAGCCCACGGCGCTCAGCGGGCTGAAGTCGTAGGTCAGCGTCCGGTTCTGCACCGTGTGGGAGAAGGAGCAGTCGCTGAAGCAGACGGAGTGCTCCTTCGAGGGGAGAAGAGCACACGACAAAGGAGCCATTAAAGAGGAGGCCGCGGAGGAAGAGCCAGCGGCGGGATTCAGTACCGCGGAGAGCGGCGGGAGGCTGCCACGGTTCTCGCTGCCGGATAGCGGCTGCTGTGAAGGGCGCCGTTGTTCCCGTCACCCTCCGCCGTGCCCGTCTCCGGGCTGCCTGCGGAGCGTTCCTCTCTGGTGCTGCTCCAAACCCACTTAGCGGAAGCCAAACCCCGCTCCCTTCCTCCCCCCCCGGCGAATGCGCGCATCAGTGTTTAAGAGTCAGTGAACACAGTCACACTCCAGGAGAGGAACTTACAGGAACTTCCATAGTGACATCAAACAGAGGAGCTGTGGAGAATACACTGAAATGGCAGTGAGGACAGCAGTGCAATGCAGCAGCTATGAAACAGGACTTCCCAAGTGGGACTCAGCTCTAGCGGTCTTCAGCAAAGTACTTAACCTGACATTGCTTCACCAAATACCGAGCTATACAACGCGATGACGTGTTTAATATAAATTATGTGAATTATGTCCCCTTAGAGGGTAGCACATCTCCTAAGCAAACTATAATTGAAATAGCCTTGCTCCAGGATTATGAGGGTTCAGTGTAAAATATTTTCAGAACATGATGCCTACCAGACTGCAATTCAAGGATAAATATGAATGCTCTCACTCTACAACATACATTTCCTATTTCATTTCTTTCCTTTATTGTTCAAATAGATTTGTTATTCCACACTCTCAATCGTTCAACATTCAGTTAAAGTAACGGTCATTGTAGACATTGTGGAATAAAACTGGTAAGACAAACCACCAAAGAACTACAAACAACTACTTAAGCACAACTGCGAAAAACTACAATTACCTTGTTGCTCTTGCTGCCAGGTCCACAGGGCAGGCAGGCCTCCTTGCCATAGATCTGGTGTCCGGAGAGATAGGTGTCGGGGGGGCACTCCATGCACTGGTTGGTGTCCTTGTCGATGTAGTGTCCGGCGGGGCAGGGGACACAGGAGGAGCCAGACTCCTGGGACACCAGGGCGCAGGCGTGACAGACCGAGGCCACCCCACCCAGGGCGTTGGTCACCGTGATGGAGTAGATCTTCACGATGTCATTCACGTACTGTCTGACCTGAGGGAGGAACACGTCACAGCTACAGCTGAACTATTCCAGAGATTTCTGCACCCAAGCATTCTGTACATTTACATCCCTATGTCAAAGCTGTTAAAAAAACAAGCAAATTACATTAGCCAATAAATAAGAAACAACAGCTGAACTGAAGCTAGGCACACACAGAGTATTAAAGTGACTAACTGTGCAAATATGGAGCATGGTGCATTATGCAGCTTCGTGGAACTCAGGACACATCTAAGAAACTGCGCAACTGAAATCCTATTTCTACGCCGGGGCATGATGCAGATTATGTTGGCCGCTGTATGTGTCTATGTTGTCATGTCAGTCACTGCACACGGCTGTGTTGCAGTGGAATCAGCCACTGTTTGCGTCTCAGCGCTGTTCAGGCATGCCCATCCCTGTATGTGTCCATGGCACAGTATCCCACGAGCCTTTGCGGTCCTCTGCACTCACATCTTGGGCCTGGTTGGTCCTCTGGAAAGCCCAGGTGTAGGACACAGAAGCGTTTTTGGTCATGATGTGCGTGTAGGACTGCCTCTCCTTGCTTCCTTCCCATGACTCCACAACATTGGTGCTCTTCCTGTTCATATCCTGCAGGGGGCACACTAACACTCAGCATGCAACAAACAAAAGCAAGCTCTGATGTCACATTACGGGGCATAGACACTTTTTATAGGAAAAAACACCAAAATGCATTGCCCGTAAATCAATCATGAACTGTATGCATCAAAAAACCAAGGATAAGGAAATATAAAGAATTGTTGAGAAGAAGTTGAGTTGAGTTGAGAAGAATAGGAATAAGGGCAGTGGAGTCCCATCCTGGCCTTGGAAATCCACAGCACAGACGGTTTTAGACACTCTTATCATTCAGCACCTGATTGATATCATAAGCAACAGGTGATTCATGTTCTTGTACCAATCAATCTCCAAACTCCATTTTGAGCATATCCTTGTAGATCTCAACTGGACAGCAATGCATTGTGGGATGTCCGGGTTGACGTACCATCATGAAGTAGAGCTCGCAGTCGGCTGAGCAAATGGTCTCAAAAACAAACGTTATGCGGCCATATTCACTGACTGTGGTCCCAGCTACTGATGTTGGAAGCCTACAAGAAAAATGGCCGTTAATTCAAGTCCTCCTTGACAGAAACTCCAGCTCTGAGAGAAAAGTGCCTGTTATAGGACTCTGAATTTACAACTGCGCTTAAAAAATGTCACGTTTCAGACCCTGTTTAATTCTGAAGCAACCGGAACCATATGCTCCAGCTTAAAGGCCACCTGGTGCTATTCTCAGAAAAAATGATCAATAGTTTACCTTACAGTTGTCATTTCACATGTGTACTTATCGCAGATTGAAATTGATTTGAAGTTTTCTGGGAAAAGTCAGTGCACACTTGAAAATAAGCCTGAGGCAAAGTGTTCAGTGCCATGTCATGAGCACACAGCAGGCTGAACAGCTCTCCCAGGACTAATTTATGTACGACTCATTCATCCAAACACTTTCCCTGGGATTCATTTCCTCATAGAATGACACCGGTGGCCTTTCAAAAAGGCATGCTTGGAGACTGGACTCACTTGAAGCCGGGGATGTGGAGGTTTAGGATGAGGTAGTCATTGTCAGAGCCCCCTGCTCCGCTGCGGATGTGGTCTCCAGCTACCTCCCACCCTGAATAACCAGAGAACCAAAAGTCAACACCATACAATGGGTGTAGCTGTGTTGAGAGCACTGGGCTTAAAGCCTAAGAGAGCACAGGTACTATTGAACAGGTGCACCTTTCCTCTATGGCTCCAGAAAACATCCAGTTTTCCAACGTATAAGCAGGCTACTGAATGTGAACCAAGTAGAAGTACAATTCCAGCTTGATAAGAGAATCCACTAAGAGCACAGACTGTGCAGCGGTATAATATGTTTTCAACAGCACAGTCATCAACAGTTACAGCATGACATTGTGGCACATCAACATCACGTGACAAATGTCACCACTTGGGTACAAATATAACACGATGACATTTGAAGAAGCTTTGTAGAGGCCAAGGAAAATAATCCTTGCCACTGGTGTCATCGGGATTTTAATCACCACCTGCCATTATACTGAGCTCGCTGGTGGCTTTTAAAGTCACACGGTAAAACAGCATGGCAGGTGATCCATACTCATACTCAACATTCACAGCGATAACAAATGAGAAGCATTCGAATGATTCAGGTGTCACAATAAAAGTTCCCTCAGGGACGGAGGTGCGTGGGGATTTATGTCAGTAATCTGGCTGGGTTTACAGTATCGATCCCCTGTTCGTGACACGGGGGGAGACATGGATAGCGAACTCGTCCACCCGTGCTAAAGTGCGGTCGCCGGGGAGCCGCGGCTCTGTGCGCCAGCTGTGATGTGCTGCGCTGAATCAATCAGGCTTTGATAGCACTGTGAGGGACACGTTCAGTCCCCCCCCCCCCCCCCAATCCCTCCACACACCCCCCCCCCGGATCCAGTGTACTTTCCAAATGAATGTGTTTGCAGAGAAAGGAGGCGTGCAGAGGCCCGGGGGGGTACACATCCTGATATCAAAATGAGCCTTTCCCCGTTGCTCTGGATACACCATTACTGTCAGAGGGGGAGAGGGAGAGATCCAAGCTCTTCAGTGTTCCAAGCCTGAAGAGGCTGTTTATTCAAGACCTGCTGTTCCTCCATTCTGTCGAGTTAAACCCCCCCCCCCCCCCCCCCCCCCCCCCCCCCCCCCACACACACACACACACACACACACACACACCCCTCCGTTTCTCATTCCTCTTCCCTCTAGCAGCCGACAGCAGAACAAACACAAATCACTTCTGGTGCAACAAAAAAAAAAAAAACAGATAAATAAACAAGCCGTGTTCGCTTGGAGCGGGTGAGCAGCAGCTCGATTTTTTTTGGTTCCTCCAGCGGTGCCACAGCGCCATCTAGTCCCCGGACACCCCCACTGCGCTCTGCTCACCGTTCATGCCGTCGCACTTGGAGTTGCCCACGTTGAAGCAGGAGGTCTTCATGTTGGCGGGAAGCACGTTCCACCACTTGTACACATAGCCCAGAGTCGGCTCTGTGCCCGCAGGGCACTTCTGGCAGGCTGGCGAGAGGAAGACAGTAAATATCATGTGAACTGACAGGAAACCTATCCAATCAAAGGGAAGCACTGATCTCCTAGGCAAAGAATCTCTATGGTAACAGGATGCACTCAGTGTGGTTCAGTGTGTCATCTATGTACATTACTTTGAAAATGATGTCCTGTCCAATAGGTATTTTAGCACCAAAACAAGTCCTGAAAGGATGAGAACTGCTTCTCCAAACCAGAAAAGGATGCAGAGTTCTTGGCCTCCCTGATTAGTGGTTTCTGACACACCCTGTTGATGGTTTCTACAGATATAACTGTTAAAAACTAATGCTGTCGCTAAAGTCGTCCATTAGTAATCACATGCTGCTAGGTGCATTGTTTTTTAGTCATTGAACATCCCCAATGATGCTGCTATTCAAAGGCAATGAAAAACTAGTATTGCACAAGCACATTCCTGACAAGCCAACAGTGGCTAGCACAACACACAAACACGTTGAACTACTGGGCAGGCAGCATACTGGTACCGCCCTTTTGACAAGCTATAAAGGCACTAACAGGAAACACTTCCAGACAGGAGATATTAAACACAGCATTGTGTGTGTGTGTCTGTGGGGGGGTCGGTGTTTAGCACAGCTGTGTTTACAATGCTCTGACAGGGTAACAGACAAACAGTCATGTGACCGAAAAAGAGCAAGAGCACAGGGATTGAGAGCGATTCATCTGAACAGAGGAACTGATTTGAACATTCCAGCCACTGGGTGGCACCACACAGTCAAAACTTGCAACATATTGCTAATGACTCAAAAAATATGCCACCGATGGTGATGTAATAAAATCCCAGAAGTTCATAAAACAAAGTCTGATTTTGTGTCAGAAAGCCCAGACTCTGAAACTTGTAAACAAAAACAACAAAAAAATGAATGTTGGCACAATCTTTATCTGACCACACAAACAAACTGCGGTCTGCAGCATTAGACCATGCAAGTCGGACCAAACTGAGCACCCTCAAACAGTCACAGTGCCGTGGGGTTGGGGGGCACCTCCTGCCTGCTGCATTACCTTTGATGCCATCGGAGTAGGTGCCGAGGGGGCAGGGGGAGCAGGTGGCCGTGTCGTTGTTGTAGAAGCCGGGGTTGCAGGGTGGACACGGCTCCCTCTCGCCTGAAGGGGGCAGCACCACCGCGCCTGTCACGTTCTCCATGCAGATCTTGGGCTCGATCCACTTGTAGATGATCTGCGTCTGGAGGGACAATGAAGAACTGCATGATCCTGCCTTTTCACATGATGCTGTCACATATCCCCTGCAATACCCCAGCTATGAAACTTCACCAGTTCTTTAATGTAATTCTTTTAACTTTAATAAGTCACAAATGTTTCCTTTGTCATCCACATCATGCAGACAGTTGCAATGCTGTACGATATGGCTAATTATATGCAACACAATTATGTAATAACACATCAACATAACTGTGTTTGTGGGATTATTTAGAACTCCACAGTTTAAAATGTGTCCGTCAAACACCAAAATGTAGGTAGCTGGCTAGCTAGATAATTCAGTAAGGGATTAGCTGCTGCTAATGGTGACTAGCTATAACGAAAGAATGTAATCACAGCAAGAGTGCCTGACTCAGTTTCAGATGCAAGGTGTAGTGTGTGTAAAGTACACTGTTTGTGCACAACACCACCCACAGACACTGTCAAAATTCAAAATGTAAGTTATACATTTGAGCATCGGGGGGAGATGTGGAGCGCTCTGACTGTACCTTCCCATCACTGTCACAGGGTGTGTGGATCTGGAAGTAGTCTTTTTCGGAGCAGGGGGGCTTCTCCTTACACTCTGCAGATCCCTCGGCTGGGTTGGGAGGAAAGGATAGGGCAGTTAACGCCACAGAAATGTACATGCATCGGTTCACTGCAGCCATGTCAGAGTGAATCACGGACCGTACTTATGCCAGCTCTGCTGGGGGCATCTAGAACAGGGCTGCAACCCAGCCTCCCTGAGCGACCAATCCAGCAGGGCTTTCCGGCTCTCATCCAACCACTAACATTCCCAGAAGTGAGGGACAGGAGCCAAAATGGTTCCAATAAGACAAGGCTGAGATAAATCTGGCAGGACAGCATCTCACTGGAATGGAGGCCCACAGGTGCTGCAGCCCACCAGAACCAGAGCTGATGTGACTGGTGTTAAAAAGTTTTTTAATTTATATCTTAAAAATGCTTGATTTTTTTTTCATTATTTATGCAGCATTCGCTACTTTCAATGATGTTACGCATGTTACGGAAGCAACACTTGCAGAAATATGTTGCTGAAAATAAAGGACAAAGCACACAGTAACTGGACCTTTCCTGTAAAATCATATATTTGAAATAAACATACAATCCACCATAAACACATAAGTCATTGCACATACTGGTCATTTCTGAACAGTGATGAAGTTACAGGGACATACGTGCGTACTCCTTCTCCTTGTCACAGTGGGTGCAGGAGCTGGCCCCCTTCCCAGAGTACGTGTCCCTTGGGCAGAACTCACAGGAAGAGGAGCCTGGAGTTTTGCTGAAGGTCCCCGGCCTGCACTGGAAACACTCCGACGTGTAGGCCACCCCTGAGCGAGTGATCCAACATTACACTGGGGACAACACTGAAAATGTCTACACTGAATCACCAAACACTGAAATATTCAACACTGAATCGCCCGATATCGAAAAGCCCAACAGTGTAATATTCAACACTGAAATATTCAATACTGACTCACTCAACACTGAATCGCTCAACACTGATATATTCAATACAGAATCACTCAGCCCTGGAACACACAACACTGAAACATTCAACACCGAAAAACAACAAGAACACTACAAACTCACACAACAATGAAACACTTGACATGAAAATTGTTCAGAAGATAAACACAAAACACACAATACATATCAGCATACACTTATAAGAGTGCCTGCCAAATGCATGTAATGTAATGTAACACAACACTAACACACAGCACAAGTATACATGATACTGAAATATAACACCAAGATGCTGTCTGCTTTCTTTTACCTTCAATCTGAATATTTTTCAGCAGCACTGGTTTAATGACTTTAGCACCAGGCAAAATTCCAGTTGTCCTCCAATAGAGAATGTTTGTACCAGACTTCAAGTCAACCTATAGCAAAAACAGTGGTTTGTAATGTTGTTAAGAGACTGAATGATGATATTCTGTAATCTTGCGAAGATGCATCTACGGAGTAATTATGCACATCTGCTGTTTCCTGTGATATTCTCCTCTGCTTTTTATAAAAATTGAGTGTAAAAACACTCAATAGACACTAGAGGGCACACTGAGATCCTACATCAACTTTCCCTGTACCATTCCTGTCTGGCTGAAAGACATTTTTATTGCACATTTTGGATCTTGTGCTTTCAAGATTTCATCCATCTTAATATTTTAGTAGAGCAATTACAATAATCTAACCGAGGGCACAAGAGCTGTGTCTCAAAAGTAGCATCATACTCGTATTCAATCCCACAACCCCTCTATCTGTTCCGCTGCCTGCTTCTCTGAGAGACGAACAGAAAGTGATACTTGCAGTGTGAGTCCCCCACTCCCCATTGTTGGTCAGTTTGATCCACTTTTGGTCGGATGTTTGGTCCATCTCCTGACACTGATCATTCTGGATCTGAAAACCAGCAAATATTATTCATTATAATGAACAAGAGCAACAGACTTCATTTTGCATCTTCTGCTAACTTTGTAAAATGGTTTCCTTTGGGCTCTTTTTGCTGTACTCGGTATGCTACATGAAGAACACAGAGAGATATAAAGACTTTACACCCACTTTGAGCACAAAGCAGCCAAGTCATAACTCCATTAAAGGAGGACCGTGTGCAACAGAATCTTTTCAAGGTGTGAAATGCTAAGACTGCCCTGTAACTGCACTAGTTATGTTTCTCAATAAAAGTCCAAATTCAGGAGCACTCTACAGCAGGGGTTCCAAAAACCATTCAACCCCATAATCTGTGTATTGCCTTAATACACATTCTGTGACCTAGCCATTACTGTAGCAAAGTGTATAGACATGGAATTATTTTTAAATATACCAAAAACACAATTCAACATATTTTTCACCTGTGTCTCGTGACCCACCTCAACCCCTCTCGTGACCCACCAGTGGGTCCCGACCCTCTGTTTAACAGCCAGTGCTCCACAGTACTAAGGCAAGGGTTAAAAACAGTCTCACTCCAGCAACCCGCGGGATTACTCCATCTGTTCCAGTGTGTGCCAGTGACAAAATTCAGACTTACAAAGAACTCGAAGAAGATGTTCTTATCCACGTACTGGTACTCGAACGACACGGCACCCTGCTTTTTCAGGTGGACGGCATAGATGAGGGACACGGTGCACTCGTCTCGGTTCGACTCCAGGTAGTTCCCCTGAGGCACCCAGGTGGAGCTGCAAGGAAGTGGGGGGAGAGCAGACACTGTAGACTTTGGGGCACAGGTCTTATTTTAAGGAATCGTAAAACGGTGACACAGGAAGTAGACCCTAACCCTAATCATAACCCCAATCCTAAAAGGGTTAATACTACAGTAATGGATGTGATCGTGATCATTTCATCAATAATTTTTTTAGCAAACAAACAACCATCAAAGAGAAACCCTAAATGACTGTCACTGTCATGGTCATCTTAAAAGGGGAGTGACACATTAAATCACAGTTTTAAGTCCTTTGTAAACACAAATATGATATAAACCGTATTTTTCTATAAAGATTTCTATTGAGCCCAGCATCCATTTAGAGCTGGCAAGAATTAAGCCTGTTACTCATGTCTGTAAATTCCCAGGAATAGTTGAGCATGACAGCCAAATGGAGCACAGGGGGAAATTTAAGAAGCCTGCAACACCTGGAACACCTCCTGCTAACATACAGGGATTTCAGTCAGGCTCTCTAGCCTTCTTTTCCCAAAAAGGGAGCTTGGTTGGCACACAGCAAGCATTACGTTTGCTCACGGTTAGTTATGTTACATGAGTGCATACCACTCATACCCAAGAAGAGATTACTTCATAGGTGTCCAGTGAAGATTCCCAGGTCACCAGCCATAAAGGCATAATCAGTGCCACTGAGTGGATGGGAACGTGAATTACTTGTTACTCTGGGTGTTAATCCGCTGCTAACAGACAGGCATCTCCTAGAGCCCCGGGGGGGTGGATCTCCAGGTACATGAGGGCAAACCCTCTCCTCTTGCTCCCCTCACACGGGTGTGTGCGGACGGGGCCTCCGCACCCGTGGTTCACTCACTTGTTGCAGATGCGGTCCTCCTCTCCGGCGGGGCCACTGGTCATGTAGGTGGCCAGGCTGGTGAAGCCGGCGGGGATGTCGTCCCACTCGTCGAAGCGGACGCCGCTGCCCAGCGAGTAGGTGCCGGCGGCACACTGCGTGCACTGCTGGGCCGACATCTCCAGGAACTCGCCCGCCTCGCAGGAGAAGGCTGGGACACGGGGGCGGGAGGACCAATCAGACCAATTCTTCACAAGAAGAAGACAGATCACACATGGCTACTACAGTCCCCTCACTCTTCATCAAAATACTCATCACCACACACATTTGTAACAGTCCATTCACGCCTATCTCAAGTATTCACAAACTCACCACTGCCCACTTGCACGCATCATAATCTGTTCCACACTGTGTCCATCACAGCTTTACAGCCATAATGCATGTTACAGAGTTAATGCTACATCCTTCAGGAAAGAGAAAATGTGAACATAGAAGGATGTTTTTAAATCTGTGAGTTTGACTAAAGACTAGGGTTAAACAGACACACATACAGATAACCAAATGACTTAAGGTCAAACTGGAGAAAAATGTAAAAGATGCAGATCATCTGACTTTTTTAGTCTTTTTAAATTCTTTGCTAATTAGCTGATACATAAGGAATCACAGCTGAGTGTGCGTGTTGTCACTTACAAACTGTATTTCCATTCAGCAGGCACATAACTAATGATGATCACACTCATCTCTGGAGCTCTAGAGTTATTTCTGAGGTTCAACCTTCCCCTTTGACAGTTATTGAAAATGAGCTCTTTGCAAAGAACGCAGCAGTAACCTGAGTAGTTCTGCCTCACGTACACACACCTGCACCCTTCTCATGAACACTAATGGGAACGGCTTGTTTTGACAAGAAAACAGCTGTTATCTATAAATAATTAAGCAGATGTCTCTGGTTCATCTGAAGACAAGGGCGTAATGAGGATCCAGGTGGAACATGAACCTGCCACTTGACAAAGAGAAAGTGCTAAGTTACACACACCTACTCAGCTTAAACACAGCATTGGTCTGTCTTAGTGCTGCCGTGGAGAGGGAGAAGTGTGATAACATTGCAGAAAGGTTGTGAGAATGTTGTGTCAGGCACTTAGGATAGCCGATTGACTGATGTTGGAGTGAGCGTAGCTCTGACCGTCCCCAACAGCTGTGTCTATTTACATTACAAACAAAGACATACACAAGAACACACATGGATACACGCAAGCACAAATGCGTGCATACACACCCAAATACACACACACATAGGAATATACACACCCAAATACAAATACACACACACACACACCTGCCCCCATACTCATGCACACAAGCACTCACTCACTCACACCCACACACATCTCCTCACAGAGATAAATGGACCAATTGCTCTAAAGCAGGGTCTGGCCTACTACAGGTCACACCTACCCATTAACGTCTCATATATCTCATGCAGAAGAGGCTGAATAGTAGGGCACTGAAACCAAGTAACTAAAGGAGTCTGATCTCACCTACTGTGCAGTTCCCATTTTATATTCAAATGACTGAATCAGCCTCACCCCCATCACTGAAATGCATCACATTATTGCTTTGCTTGGCAGATGCACTTATCCAGAGAAACTTTCATGGCTGAGCTAATGTGTGTTTCTACAGCTGGACAATTACAGAGGAAATTCAGGCTGCTTCCAATCTTCTGTTCACTGATGAACCTTCAACCCTCTGATTCCAAGCCCATTGCTCAAAGTAACACTGCACACAGCCAGGTGGCACATCCCCATTTTTACTCGGATTACAGCACGGAGTGAGAGCTGTCAATGTGCAGGAAGACTCAGTCCTTCCCCCTGCGAACACAGGTACCGGAGTGCTGTTCAGACACGCTCATGTGCAATAACACAGCCGTTCCGGGTACCGGCTTCCTCGCAGGTTGCCTTGGTTACGGACCCCTAATCACGCCGTCCTATTAAAGCAGGACGCGCGGTGCATCCTCTCCTCTCGGCGCTCCGCATGAGACGCTCTCTGTGCGATGAGCCGTTCATTTCAAATAGTGCAAAAAAGCAGGCCCCTGTATTGATCTTCTTAATGGTCTTTCCCCCACCTTACTTAATCATCTGACACATCCCATCCGTCTTTTTTTTTAATTTCAGCGATTATTGACAGATTCGGTTGCAGTTTTATTGTTATTCTAGCACACTGTACCCAAATCTGCTCTGAGCACAACTTCACAACACACACATGCACACTTGAGAAACATCCTGCACAGTACAGCGTACTCATGCTAAAAAGAACAATGAGTGTATTCAGTCTTGCGAGAAACCTCTATTTAGAATTCTCTGTGCTTGGTGCAACTTAAAGTTTGGACTAGACCCCATCTATTGGACATATAAATGAACCAGTGTTAAAAGATTCCGTGTCCCAGATCAAAAAGGTATTAAGGGAGAAAGGTGAATCCTTCAACTGAAAGTGTTGCAAGTCTGTCAACCTGTAGCATTGCTTATCTGGAATGTATCAGGTCTGCCTGACACATCATTTGTAACTGAAGCTCCAGAATGACACACTGCATGCAGAGGGCTTAGCGTGGTGGTGAACTTTCTTCATGACCGGCCAACATCGCTGCATATTCACTGCTACTGAGTGCAAGATAGTGAGCTTCTGTTTTCCATCTCAAACATGACAGGCAGCAGCAGAGATAGCAATGCCATGCAGGGTGGCTCAACAACAGTAACACCCAGGAGAGCACATCGTTTAACAGTAAACGCAATCAAGAAACGATTAGAAAAACAATCCTGCGTTCACTCAATGGAATCACTGTTGGATTACCTTGGGGGCGAACCAGTGATATTGCAACACGTTTCTTATCTTAACACGAAATTCCAGTCCGTCAATAAGTGGGTGACAGAAATGTAAGCCATGCCTGCAGCAGCCTAGCAAACTTTCCCGTCAGACTGCCGCGGGCGGTTCGGCGGATGATGTGTGGGCGGTCATACTCACTGCAGTCGGTGCCCCTGACCGGATCCGGCAGGCCCGCGCAGGCTCCCTGGCTGTGTGGGATGGGGACACGCCACCGGGACCCCGTGCTGTCACACTCCGTGTACTCGAAATAGTAGTCCTTCTGCAAGGCACAAGCAGGACAAGCAAGTGTCACACTCAGAGCCGGTGGACACCCAGCAGCGGTCACACAATCAGTGACTCCCGACTCTGGGGCTGTAACGGAATCCAACAGACAAAACCACTGTCTCATTACTGTCAACGGGAGAAATGACATAGTTATCTAAACAAAATTTAAATACTCAAACCTTTATGCTACAGTGGAGTATTAAGTTCTACCTTCACCAGAGATCACAATAGCTACCAGAAATTTTAGGAAATTAGGTTCAGTTAGAGAACATGATGTTACTGCTTTTAATTCTTTTGTTAACAGCTATAAAGAAAATCTCTTAAATGTCTCCATTAAAGTTACAGTATGTCATAAAAGAGAGTAAAAAAAATTAGTCTGTCAATCCTGAATATTACTTATTTTTTAGTGTCTGTGATAAATATGATTAAATATCAAATATTAAATATTATCATTGGCCTTGGTTTTGGTTGTCTCATGTTGCCGTGTTCAGGCCAGCCTTGGTCGGTCTTGGCAACAGGCCTGGCTCTTGTTCTCAGAAGGGCTGGTCTACACTCCATCTCTACTCAGAGAGTGTTGGGCAGACACGGAGGCATTTTTCATCTGCCTTATCTGCTCCACTGTTTTATCAGATGGCTGCCAGGTGAATCTCTCAGTAGCTGCAGTTTGGTTAGGGTTAATCATTTGTAATGTGCATGCACTGTAGATGGGAATATTCATTTATTCATTCATTCTTTCTTTCTGGATGTGTGCCTGAAGAAAATGGAATAATATGAACATAATTCAACCAAGGAGCACTAAATAAAAATCAAAGGGTTTAATTGGCCCTCTTGGCAAATTGATCTTTTGTCTCTTTTGGTGAAGTGTTGGTTGTCCCAAGCGATGTTGCCTTTTCTTCCCAGCTGTGTAGGAGTCGGCGATATGCATGTCATGGAAATCTGACATATTTCATTCCAAGTCTATCAGTGAAAAAATGCATTTTTGTGCTCTGCCAAATAAAATCTCATTCTTTATGGAACACGGGGCAATAAAAATGACTCTGTGGCTGTTATTTATGCTTCTTGAAAACACATAAAATTATGTCAAAGGGAATTATGTTACACAAGCAAGGTCTGCAGCAGAAATCTAAATGAATCCATTGCCTCTACTGTATTCCTGAATTATTTCAGCACTGTTTAAATAAAATCCGACAGTAAGAAAGTGGGTTATTTAGGGTCAGTGACCAGAACAAACCATCCAGAAAAGCAGCAAATGCCACAGTCTGGCATCTCATTGGATCACATAGTCTCAGCATCCTGTTTGGTGAGACTATGTGATCCAGACTAATGGAGGGAACCTGTTCTTACCCCTTTCACGTGTAAGGTGTGATTAGCCCTTTCTCGCGTATGGTTAAACCGGTGTGATTAGAGCTAATGTTAGCTTTGAGGAAACAATGATTTAGCATTAACACGTGCGCTACAAGGCATAAAATACAGTGAGTGACGCGTGAAAGGGTTAAGGATGATACAGGTATTTCAGCCCAAACTGCCAGTGGGAATCAATGAATTCTTGTGTATTAATCAAGGTGGCAAAGTGAACGGCAAACTGTAGTGGTTATTTTTTACATAACATATATTCACCAGTGTAGTGGATGTCTTTATCCAAGGTGACTTGCATTTTATGTTCATTCACACGGTTGGACGCATACAGAAATTTGAGGGTTTAACATCACATCTTGCCAAGGATCTGAAACTGCAACCTTATGTTTAGAAGTCGAGTTCCCAAACAAAACACTACCAGATCAGTACCTTGTGCAAGAGGGGTCTGACCTGGCTTACAAACCAACAGCAAAGACCAGTGAATAGGAGTTCCAGCAGCTATGTAGCCCCATGTGTAATTATGCATGAGGGGCCGCAGAGTGAACTGATTGGGCAAGCTGCTTCAGGGGGATCGATTTCAACACCGGTCATGATATACCAATCACACCACCTGCTCTAGCCAACAAGGAGAAAGCATTGCACAACCATATATGTTTGACATGAGTAGTCCTTCCAAGGAGTTTTGCATGGGAATCAAAGGTCTGTGTGGAGCAACTCCAACAGCATTTCCATATGAAATGTACATGGTTGAACTGACTGCTTTCCTGAACTTGACACATGTACTGTATACCCTATATGCACACACACACACACACACACACATAATGCACACACACCTTACATATAACTACATGGAATGAAACACTCAGCAGATTTGTCTCTCTGCTCCATTAATCCCATTAAGGGAGGCTGAGAGTTTCACCTCTGCAGAGCAATCGCCCACAGCCAGCCCACCTATAACGTCACACCACTGCATACCTAGGAGTCCATGCTGTGATACCTGTCCGCTCTAACTAAGAACATTATCGACTTGTGAGAGCTGTTATTCAGCATTATGTTAGACCACAGGGAAGGAGGCAGGCATTGGTTGGGGGGAGGTAGGTCTGGAAGATCCCAGTGACCAACAACACTCAGGGCTCAAAATGGAAACCGGTGACTCTCTGAGTGGATGAGTCACCCTCTCTAGTCGTGGGGCTTATCTGACTTCCCCTCCGAATCGAATGCACAGGGCGCTTTGAGGAGATGCTGTAGCCCAGCACGACCTCGACAGCTTCCACACTCCCACACTGCTCCAGTGGGATGGCTCAACTGGGCTGGGCTCACACTATGCCAGTATCCCGTTGCCATGTGATAATCTGTGGTTCTGCTGAGCTTCAGGTTCTGTGAATCCTTGTTATGACTCCCACTTGTAGGGCACAGCCCATCTGTTAAAGAATTGTGTTAAGCTAACAGCGGTGACTAGCTAGCTGGGCAGAGCGTTCACCTCACACAGGCCACTGGGTTAGAGTCAGCTTTCAGAAGGGCCCATTACTTGCTGTGCGTTCACTGGGTGAATGTGCTGTGTTGGCGTTGAAAAACAGAATTGGCTCTAATCAGTATCTTGGCTTTCACAATGGGCCGCCCTCCCTCTACTTTAAATCCCAAGTTTTCAAACCAGGCCCAAAATACCTTGGGCTCTGTGTTCAGGCCAACCCCGCAGTCAGTGAATCCACGCTTCCTCCCCTAACAACAACCCCTCCCATCTTTACAGCGGAAAGTAATCTTTTACTGCATATACCCCTCCACAGGCAGCTCAGGCTAACGAATGATCAGGCAACCGACATAATTACATCCAAACACATGAGTGAAAGCAATGGCTTTGTCGAGTATTTGAGCGATAACAGATGGCCCTTTATTAAAAAGACAATGAGTGCGAATAAAAGTCGCTTTGAGAGGGGAGGAAGGATTTGTTCTTCCTGTCTGCCATGGCCTGTTCTCTGACGGAAGGGAGAGATGCCCTTTGATAGGGCACTGATTGGAGCATGCAGAGGGACAGACGGAAGGAACAGAAAGGCCAGGCAGGAAACTGATAGTGTATCGCCACCTCCTGCAGGAGACCCCTGCCAACACAGCCATATCACCAAAGGCCTTGAGGAATGTATTCGTATAAATATTAAGACATCCTCTATGCTTTGTGGGAGTTATACCACCTCGTGTGTGACTGGGACCTGGGAAAAGAACACGGTACTTTAGGGTTTAGTTTTTTGGCTTGACTTTTAAATCACACGATCAGCTGAACCGCCTTTCCCACACATTACCGTCAAATTAAGCACAAGAATTAAATTTAAAATGAATTGGCTGCACTGCCACTTTACAAAGTGCCCAGTGAAATTTTCAACCATACCCATTATGTTCTTAAAGTGTTACCAATGATGACACATTTTTCAAAATGGAGTTAAATTATTTTCTTTTTTCTTATTTTTATTCACTCCTGTGAATATTTTGCATTTTGGCATGCTTTCAGTACTTTGTGTGCTTATCCAAGTGAAATTACTTTGTAGTGCTAAGCTGTTTAGCTAAGAAAACAAAAGCTTACACAGTTGAAAACCAATGTGTCAATGAGGCCAATATACTTCAGTATTAACCAATACTTACTAAATGTTGGATGGTCACTTAAAAGGAAACGGTGAACTACTGATTAAAATGGTAGTAGTTGGTTCAAGCATGGAAGTGTGATTGTTTCAGTCAGTTATTTTCCCCCATGACACCCTAGTCTTCTTCCACTTTGCTGTTGGAGCAGCATGAGGTAATATATAGTACATCACAGCTGGGGGCAATACACGGCCTAGTTCAGAAGTTTCTTTTAAATTACTATCCACTTCTGCCTAGAAGCTCATCTACTCCCCAATTATTAATAAAACGACACTGCCTTCAAGGGATCCTTGGGACAGCCATGCAACTGTCCAAACTTTAGATAAGACTAATTTCAAAGAGATTATAGAACTCTGGAGGAGAGACAAGCACTTACACAATTCTATATTTAAAACCACAGTGAGCCTTGACTGCATTTGCTGAAAGCCTAAAATGCAAAAGAGACTCTCACTGCGCTAATGTGGTGCCAACAACCCTGAGAAACAGCCCTGAAAAAGCCTGTTTTTTTTTTTTCAAATGGGAAAAGAACATCCGATGCTGCATCTGCAATCTCAGCGGCTAATGAACTGCTAAATTTGAAGTGCAGTCGGCATCAGGTTTAGAAATCAATGGGGAAATCCAACGCAGCAAGTCGAAAGGGCAGTAAGTGGTCCAATTTTCCCTGTTTTCCTGGGTTTAACTTACAGGATCCTTTTCCAGGCATAAATCTATAAAGTCCACCGTTCACCCTGGACAGAGATAGAACACTAAAATGTAATGAAACTGTCCAGAAAGGCCAAACGGTGACTCATCTTCAAAAAACAAACATCCCCTTTTTTTGCTTGACTTGAATTGTTTTTGAAGCAAAATAAATTTCAGAAATGCCTGCCCTTCTTTTAATAGCAAGATTGCTTGACAACACCTTCTATTGCTGGCCTTCCAAGCTAGCAGATGGATAATCCAGCATGATGTCTGCGATGAAGGAGCTGGGGAGGAGGGGGGGCTAGAATTTGGTGCTGCCAGATTGATTCCAGGCTGTAGCACTCACCCAACCTGACCCTAAAATCCCTGATCAAACAAACTGAGGATGCTGAGCCGTGCGGTGCAGAGTCAAGTGGACGACGCCCGGCTCCCCTTACAGCAACTTCCAATATTTGCTCCGGTGTTGTCATGACAATTGGAAAAATGTGAGAAGCCACAAGTAAGAGGAGCAGTCACCCGAGTAACAGGCATCTGGTCTACAATTGAAACAAACCTACTAGAGACTGAAGTGTAATTCAACCACAATTTTTTCAATACATGTGTTTGTATAATGGTAATTCACACAGTAGAGCCTTTTAAGATCTTTAAAATACATTAAACAATAAAACAGGCTAATCTGAAATGCTATCGTAGCTTCCTGACCAGCTCTGTAACAGTCAATGTCTCATACAAACTCCAGAATGCATCTCACATTTGAATCAAGAGAAGAGAGGCTAACGACCTCACTATGGCTGCTAGGGACTGGAGGGAGACGGCAGCAATGCTGAGGCCATCACTGTCGTCTTCAGCTAAAGTCTGATGAAAATAACACTGTTGTAAATATATAACAGGATTAACTGGTAGAGGCCACATAAATATTTCTAGACTAGAGGGCTCATATTGAAATTGCAAAATAACTACAATAAAATACTGACTTGGTGTAGAGATTGTTGCTCTCTTCCTGGAACTGGAGTATGTACTGTGCTGATGCTCTGCGGGTGGAAGCTGAGAAACCAATGGGAGAGTTCCCTGATGCTGAAATGAGTTAGTGCACTTAATTTGCATGCCAAATAAAGTGCAAGATAAGGAACAACAAAAAGATGGAATTAATCTGAAGTTTAGCACTTATTTAAGCTTCTGACCAGTGCCATGAATTCGAACACATCTGGAACCGAAACATTTAATGCACACATCCATGTGACTGTAGAATACTGATGAGGGAAGTGGACCCAGGCGTATATATGCATGATAAAGACTATGCAAAGACATCGTAAGATTACCACTCTCGCTTCAATCTATCCACAACACCCTAAACTTTTACTCTGAAATTCAAGCAAAGGTTATGCTTTGGTTTACTTGTTTTTGTTTCTCATTTCACCTGTAAAATTTTACATTGCAGTAGACGAAAAAATTATGGTAATGCGGGAGAGCCTTGCTTGTGTATGTTACTTAAAATTGCGTGCTACTTGAAGACAAACTGCATCTCGATTAGACTAAATGAAGGCCACAGTTACGACAGCACATATAAGAAACAGGAAAAACACCATCTTCACAACAGAAATCCACAGCGACGTCACAAAATGTTTGCACGCTCTCGTGTTTCTGGGTGCTGTGAACAGCCACACAGAGAAGGTGCTGTCTCAGAGATAAGCTGGAGCCAATTACAGTATCCTCGCTTTTGTCATGCTAATTACTTCTGAGCTCAAAACAGTGGCAGGTACATTTCATGTCAATTCCATATGGCACCAAGACAAAGACAGTGTGTAACGCAAGTTACCAGTGTAGGGACAGGCCTTTTTTGAAGCACCACAAAAAAAAAACCCTTCAGGATTTTTGCCATTATGCTACTGTTCAAACAGCAGAGTTTGTTTTGCCCATAAAAATGCTGTGTTTGCCCTGAGAAAAGAGGTGTACCTGTTTGGCCTTAAAGCCCTCAGAGTTCCTACTCTACTACGTTACACCAATAAAAGAGCGGAAATGATTTCAGATTGTGTAAACACTGTGCTTGACCACTAAATTCCTTGATATGACTATGAAATCACATTCACACACTCTTTTCCTGTGGAAGCCAGTCTCTTAGGGCATGCCTGTGTGTTTATGAGTGTGTGTGTGTGTGTGTGTGTGTGTTACATAATGCAATTCATGTGCCTCTTCACACCAGAGAGAATGGTTAAAGGGTAAGACCAGAGTGGAATCTTATTGACTTTCTTGGCTTTGTGACATTGCCACAGAACATCTAGTGTAAAATCTTCAATATATCAAGCTTTTATTTTAAACAATATTACCTTAGTTCTAACAGCAAAAAATGTCATTGTCATCAGTGGTTAATTATAATGGCCATCTAAAATAATAATTAAAAACACTTATGTGTATATTGTTTTATTGTTTTCTAAGTGCTAGATTTTAAGGCAATACAGCACAAAATTCAGCATTAGCTAGAAATGATCATTCAGGCTAAAGTTGGTCAGGAGCTTTGATGTTGGTTTACCTGTCAAAAAATGAAAAGGAAGCAGCTTTGTCAAGGTAAGCCCATAAATCATTTTTGCATTGGAAGGTACACACAGGAAAGGACACAGAAAGTACCATGATAGACCCGATTTATAATTCATGTTGAAACTCTGGCAGTTTGACTCTTGCAACTACTAGAATCTAAACAGCCTTATGTCTTACCACCTCTTACCATGGACAACAATAGCAAAAGGCTTTTGCTTATCAGCTGCTGTTGCCAGCCAATACCAGCCTGCTCTCCATGCATCTGGGTCCTACATATGAAAGGTGACATCAGCAAAGGTTGATTGGCTGACCTGCGCCATGGCAACGCTTGCTTGGGGCCGTCCCTTCTGAGGCTGCACCTGCCACAAAGGCTAATCTGTCATATAACCCCACTAATAGCACTTTGTACAAAAAGGAGGCCCATTCACTGAATATGACCTGCAGTGATGGCCAAATATTGACAGGGAGCGCAGGCTGCAAGACGTATGTGTAATGGGCAAATTGGTTTCATAAATACAATGACTCAACCATCTCAGGCAAAACTGAGGCCAGATTGTTCTGGTTGTCATGGCTTTTGTTCTGAAGCTGGAAAGGACAATAGCAACTGCAGGCCAAGAGATGATTTGATAATGCCGTGTCATTCGTCCCTCACAGACCTGGGATGCTGAGAAGAAGAGATGTGATAAGAATTTGTGCCATATTTTTTTCTTAAATTCTGTGCTGCATGTTTACAAAAAACTAAATCCTTTGCACCTTACACCTTATCCAACATTCACAATGTATTGCCACAGCAAATGCATTCAGTGATAATTATTTACAGTATTTACAGTAATTTTAACACTATTTTGAATAAATGTTACCATTCCATTTTAGGCAACTTTGAAAAAATGAATTTTTTGATTTCAAATGATATTTAAAATTGAACATCTGGAAAAAAAATCCCATCTAGTCCGCTGATAGCGGCGACTTGCATCAGAAATTAGGCGTTTGCCAAGAACCATTTGAAAACAGTGTATTAGCCTTTCTGGAGGGTCACCAGCCCAAACAGCACATGGAAATCAAAGAAACGCGCGCATTTAGCGTATTGCTCATCATGTACATTATGATAAGTACACTTTCGTTGGTTATTTAAAGTTATTGAATTGCAGTGATTATGAAAATGTCCTTCAATATTCATTGAATATTTCAACAGTACTACAACGGCGTCCTGATAACTTAGCCGCACTTTTCAGTACTCATGCAATGCTTTTATTCATTGTTTATCGTAAGTATAATGTACAGTGCAGGGACCAACTTTGGCATCGTATCAGTTAACACTTATTTCCAACGATTGTTCTCTTCCTAAAATGCGTGACTCATAATGTACTCTTACAGGATACCGCTACGCACGTTCTCTAAATGCAGTTACTGTTCCAGAAATAAAAATCAACGTCCGTTTGATTATCGGTCCTCACCGTTTCTGTTCAGTCACAGCTGAGAATTTATCGCAGTTGTACAGACTGACCCGACGACTTGAAAGACACAAATAAAACACAGTTTAAAATATTCTGCTACAAGGCTTGAAATGTGCAATTCCAAGCATATGGATATTATCATTTTTAAGTGGCATCATATAATCCTCAACATTCGAAAGTGTTTTTGCATGAAAGCTAACCCAACATACTCGACATAATTTAACACATCGAAATAAACAACGGTGATAGGGAACAAGGCTTACCTCTGTACAGGGAGGTAGGTCCTTAGCCTCGGTTATCCATTGCAGCGAGCTGAGGATGAGAGCGCAACGAATCAAGGCGGAACCAGGCATATCAAATGCCGAGAAAACAGAGTGTCCTTTCGACTGTCCCTTCAGCTCCATTACACTTAACATCGTATGCAACCCCTGAAGAACACCAGCGAGATGTAGCCTATGATTATGTGAATGTGGCTCTGCTTGTATGCCAGTAATACGCGCTTCCCCGTTCCACCCCACACTGCTAAGCTCTCGCTCGAGTCTGCGTTTGGATCCACCGGCTTTTGACAGGCTCTGGCGTGACGTCATTTAGTCTGGTCACAGCAAGTGCGACTGAAAGACTAGCCCATCTTTAAGTGTGGCCTTCATCGATGTCACGGCAAGTCACATTAATTATGTATATTAGTAGCAAAAACAAAAGTATAATCAATTTATTAGCTAAGGTAGCAGATGTATGGAAGCCAATAAAACTGACATTGTACATTGCAAAATACCAAATTTTGTAGTGAAATTAATTGAAAGTGCTGTTTATTATGAGTTTAACTGACTAAATCACAAGTAATTCATTTATAAGGCTGCAATTAGTGATGTAGTGCGATAACAATAAATAAATACATAAATAAATAAATATTAAGACGTATTTCATTCGGAAGACGTGAAAATGGAAAAATTGAATGTGAAGAAAAATCTTGATGTAGCTACCTTTGATGTTTGAGTAAGTCTAGTTCAATGCATGTGCAACGGGCTGGTTATCAACGGCATCGACTTAAAATGCAGAGGCATTTATTTATAGAACCAAAAGAATACTGCTTGGTCTCAAGACATTAATAGGATTATGTAAATGAAGTGAGGCGAGCACCATGTAAACGTCACTCAGACATTAAAAAAATGTGCAGGCAACCGCCTGAAAGCGAAATGACAGTGTGTTCTTCAAAGTAGAGTATGTTGACTGAGGCAGAACTGGCCATGGCCACGAGGGAAAGTGTTGATTAATATGTATTGACGGGTAAATGACTTTTGGTTTTGATTTCCCACAGAAGGTGTAAGAATGTATGAGTCGTAGACTATTTGCGCATTTTAATTTCTTTTAAACAATAATCATTATACAACTACAGTTTTGGTCGATAATGATTCATTTATAACGCAAATAAATAATCAAAATTGTACCCTAAATATGTGAAAATAGAATGCAAAACAACTTGGGTGAAGTGGTGTCCTATTGATGGAATTTCTGCATCAATAATAAAGTAGCAAGAGTTTGACTTGCATTATGTATTTCGTTTTGAGGGGCTGTATGGTGTTTTTATAAAGTTGGTTATTGTTTGCTTGCATTTTTACACTCTGCACCAACATGTATGCAAGGGCATACATACATTAGGCAAACATCTTCTATTTAATTTTCTAATTAATTATTTAATTCTAATTCATTTTCATTTTAACTGGCATTTAACACGGTATAGGTTAACAACACTGATCAGGGAAGGGTCAATTGATTTAGGAGTGTAATATCCTTCATTAAAAATATTCTATAAGGGAAAGCTGTCTTGGAACAATATGGCTGTGGACTCAAACATGTTTAAACAATCTCACATGAAGTAAAATGCAGTCCTAAACTGAGTCTAATTAAGCATTTAATATTATTGTTCTGAGTCTAAGACATTGATAGAAATCGGCTGCTATGTGACCCATAGATCTGCTGTGGTAAATCTGGTGATGTATGAGATATCACTGTTACTTGCAAGGGCAGCATTGTGGTGTATTTGTAAGGTTTAGGGCTCGTAGCCTATAAATTGTTGGTTCAAATCTGAGGTAGGGCACTGTTATTGTATCCTTGGAAAAGGTAGTTAATCCAAATTGCGTGAATAAATATCCAGCTGGATTAAAGAATGAAACTGACTATGTAAGTCAGTCTTCATAAAACATCTGCTAAACAAGTGTAAAAAAAATAAGATCGTATCTTTTTCCCTTATGCCTGAAATCAGAGAGAAAGGAATTCCCCCCTTATTTTCAATTTATGCTCAGGGTCATAAAACTAGGATCCTCCCTTACACATCTCACTTTCTGGGGTAATACCACTGGTGACTGGCTGACAAAAGATTCATGCTGGCTTTATCTGACATCCTGTACAAGACATCCACCTTAATGTCTTTATCTCCTTCCCTATCTTAATTATACTAAACATCAAACTGTAGTTTGTATTTATGCTGTTATTACTTTATGTAATAATACCTATTTACCACAGCTTCACTTACATTATATGCGTGTATTGTTTATAATGAAAAATACTATCCAAAATATTGTTTGATATTAAGTGCTATTAGAGATTATGAATTGATTTGTCTGATGACTCAATAACATCACCCTAAAAAGTCAACATACTCTATCTTCAGGTGTAAATAATTCCTCATTTTAATAAATTATTTAAATGTTTAGATGACATTTACACGCAGATGTCCTGATAATACATAATGGATCAATTATATTCATAAGATTAATACTGTTCTTTATTACATTAAATGGTGCTTCCCCCTGCCTCTATGCAGAGAGACTTCACCACAGTAACAATTAAAAATATCCAACTAGTCTATCCCTGGTATAGTTACATTCAAAAACCCACATTTACATATTTCTGGTAGTGCAATGGCACTGATCTATACAGAGGTTCCTGTTCAATTCCTAAAGCTCATTTCAGCAGAAATCAATCACTGTGTTCATTCCAGCTCTCCTGACATAGCAATTACATGCCAAATTCACTGACAAAGACAGCCTTGAAGAACCTGCTGTATCAACAGTTAACAAGGGCATTCTCCCTCTCATTATGCTGTTCTGCCATTGTTGCGTGTGCCAGGTGACACACTGATTGACTTATATAGAGAGTTGTGCATCAAAATTACTACGAAGTTTAATGAGGTGGTTGTGAAGAATGACCCTTCCCTACTGTGTTATGTTTCCCATTTTTTATGTGTCTGTTTTCAGCTCTGTGTGGAGAGTATCTAATATTATTATCATAACAATGATTCACTTACAAGACACCATGCAGAAAAAACATTATAATCTCATCACAAACCTTTTTTTTGGATGTTCAGGGATCATTAAGAAAACGTTTAGATGTACAGTAGATGTACAGTAAGATGTACAGTATGTCATACTTGTTCCTCAAAAATATATTCCTATAAAATCCATATAAAACATTTTTAAAACATTTACAAAGATGACGAGGGTTAATTGTGTTTCGGTGAGATTGCCAGGAGGTTTAAGAATCATATTATGCATTTGGATGGCTACATATTGTTTCTCTCATTTTTGCATAACATAAACATGTATTACATAAATTTGCTTTATCATTTCCTTATTTTCAGAAAAAATAAAAAGATCCATGTTGCTTTAATAAGAAATTTTAACATTTCATTTGCAACAGCTTCACTACAAAATGTAAAAAAGAACATCTCTTTAATCTAGGAAACAGTCATAGATTTTTTTTCTTATGGGAGAACACCTGAGATACATAATTTTTGTTGGGTGCAGGACATACATAAAATAGTTAACCCTAAAATGAGAAATTGAATTTTTTTTCTGAGAAGCTTTTTTTCTGAATGAGTACATTCAGTGTCCTGCAAAACTGTATGCAACTATTGTAAAACTATATTATATAGGCCTAATATACGCCTACACACACACACAATCAATACACTCTACAAAAAAGGGTATATACGTTGATAAGAGCATCTACAAAATGAATCTGTTTTTATTTTATATTGTTTTAACAAAGTTTTATTGTGTTTATATGTATATAATGATTAGGTTTTAATTATTACGATTATTACAAGCTCATAAGGATATAGAACATACGCAGGAGATAAAGCAAGACATACTTATTAAAAAAAGAATAATAATGGAGTTTTGTTTATTTGATGATCAACCGATGTGCCCGACATAACAGATATACAATGTAAAATAACAGTTTTTATGAAAATAATACTACAACCCAACCGCAAGGACAGAAGGAAGTGACTTAAGCGAGCGACTGTTCATTTCCGCTCGGCGCTGAGAGGATTGTTGTGTTCCTCCATCCTGGTATTTGTCTTCATCCTGGTCTCTCCGAAGTGCCCGGACCAAAAACAGGAAGTAAGTAACAAAATCAAACCTAAAATTCACTGTCTCCGGCGGGACGTAGTCCGCCGTGGGGGCAAACCCAGACAAACGAAACACCAAAGAAACACAACCCGAAATTATGTGCAGGGATCGCGATGCTGCTCACACAGACATCGCTGACCAGCTTCCAGACGAATATGGCGTCTGTGAAATTTCTTCTTCTTACTTTAGCTAGCCAGCCAACCAGCTCGCTAACTTGATGTTAGCCAGCCTCCTAGCAAGCTAGCTGTTCAAAGGCGGCGATATTAATTGTACAAGGTCCATTGTACTTTTCTTCAGTGGTTTATCATTAACACCCAATAAGCCCGTATATTTTTTTTCGCTGTTTCATCTGGCCAACGTCTAAAACACCTACGCTAGTTTGTTGGCAAGCTATGATCTATCTTGACTAAATAGGTAGTTAGCTCTGTTTTCTTCCATCATGATAGCTAGGCTAGCTAGATTGAAGCCAACTCTCGAAACAACGTCAAAACCAGTCTGCTTATGCTCATCACAACAGTCAAGCTTGCTTGAGCGATAAGCATGCTACATTTATCCCACCGGAGTGTGTTTTAAAATTTACATGTAGTTATTTAACTATACCTACATTACACTTGGCTAGCTAGCCAGACTTAGCAAGCTAAGTGACATTAAATGGGTGTAGCTAGATCATAAACAGAATGATATGTCGTGACCCTAATGCTGGTTGTAAGGTTTACTAACCTAAAACTGTAATATTTTTACGTGTGAAATCGAACAGTACTTTTCCTTAACGCAAATCTACCTAGTTACAGTTCACGTGGGCTTATATCAAAAGCTAAAGTCTCGCAGCTAGTGCACATGAAAGTACACTGATGTATAATAATAGCTTGGCAACTAGTTAGAAGTGGAGCTGCATTCAGTTAGTTCAGGTCTGTTAGAGCGTAGCTAGGGTTAGATTCACTATTAGCTCAGCTTTTATTTCGAATTCTCGAATGTGTAAAAGTGCATTTCACATACAAAACCGTAATAATTGGTTGGTTATTCAAATGATGAATAAAACCTTCATAATAAAAGACAACCATTTCCTGATGGTACTATGGTTGATAACTATTCAATGTACAGTACGCCCAGTAATCACTGTCCAATTTACACAGTAATGCATTGGCCTTTTACATAGGTTAAGTAATAAAAAGGATGTGTCTTACCCCCCAGGTTGAGCATGAACACAATTGAGGATGAGTCTGGCACAGTGACTTTGGAAACAGTGAACTCCGTTACATTAACCCAGGATACAGACGGGACCATAATCCTGCACTGCCCTCCCAATGGTATGAACTCCCCAGAGTTAAATGGCAGTAACCCTGTCCCAAAGTGTCAGTTCTCTAATCTACCATCTCAAGTGATTTGGGGAAGGTGGTCAATTTAAACAAGGGTGCCAGGTTTTTTAATTCCCCAGGGATGTCAAGGACCATGTGTTCAGTACTTATGTTTAAAGTTAACCCCAAAAAATGACCAAAAGTACATTTCTGAGCTTATCAGGGCATCAGAACCCAAGTAAGTCATCTGTGACTTACACTGAAACTTTGAAACTCTGATATCTTTGATATCAGTGAACAGTATTCATCAATGTGTGACAGCCTCAGAGGTAGGGATCTTATCTAAATGTACTGCCTCTGAATAAATACTGTGTGGAAATGGGCTTGGCTCTTTTAGATCGATGGGAATAGCACTTTTGTTGGCTCTGTTGCAGACTCCGAGGAGCTGGCGTCAGATGACACCTTGGAGCCCGCGCACAAACGGCTCCGCCTGTGCAGTGAAGACGAGCAGCATGTGTCGGAGGCCGCGCCTCGGATCTCCGTCGTCACGCTCCCCAGTGAGTCCGCCCAGCGGTCTTTTAATCCTGCCAGAGGCAAGACGGTGTCTATCGAACCAGAAGTACTTTTTTCAATTGGTTTTCCTATGCAGTGTGCTTTTAAGGTGTTCATACACATGATAACTTTGTATGTATGCATCCGTGTGTGTGTGCATAGTAAATCAAGATTTCTTATAAATGACCTTAAAAACAGTAATAAGCGTCATGCTAACGTGCTAAATTGAGCTGATTTAGTGACATTAACACGTAGAAGGGTGCATTGTTGTGGAGCTGGAGCCTGACTTGAGTTTGGCTATTTTGTTAAGTTTCAGAGAATGATGAGAGTTTTGAGGTGACAATGACAGCCACGACCGAGATGACGGAGAACGATATCAGTGAGGGGGCTGTGGCCCAGATTCAGGTACTGGCAAACCATGGGCCTCTTACTGCCTAATTGCTTCTTCCGTGTATTAGCGTGGCTCAACTGTGTCTCAAGAACATTTGTAATTCATACATAAAGAGACTGGCCATTTAGGCTCATTTCATGTCTGTTGGTCTCATGATGTGATGGAATGAATTAATTGGCACTACAGCTTGGCAAGTATCTAAAATGATCAGTCATTCGTAAACCTTTGACCTTATTCCATGAACTGCAATAACTCCTGGTTGTAACTTATTGTGACATGTAGATACTACAGAATGATGGATCACTTTCACCTCAGAAGACAGATGATATATCCCCTGTCAGCCAAGCATGGTTTACAACTAAAGAGGACAAGGACACACTTGTAAATAAAGGTAGATCTGCAGTCTACATAGATGGAAAGTGTGTAAACTCCTTGTACTACTTTTGAAAGTTTAAAGCATTTTTACTGGTTTTCTGTCCACAGGTCATAAATGGAAACAGGGTATGTGGTCGAAGGAAGAGATAGACCTCCTTATGAGCAATATTGATAGATATCTGAAGGTAAACATTGGTTTTAAATCATATCCATCCGTGTAAAATAATGCCTGTCTGACAAATTATGTGTGAGGTGCATTTTGTGTCTAGTTTTTGTACTGTAATGATATTGTCTACAGCACAATGTATGAATTTGTTGAGACAAATCCAGCTCTGTTGTTTTCTGTTCTGTTCTGTACTTCTTGAATCGATCCTGATCTTCTCCTCAGAGTCGAGGGATACAGGATCCCACAGAGATCATCTTTGAAATGTCCAAAGATGAGAGGAAGGACTTCTACAGAAGCATCGCGTGGGGTCTGAACCGTCCTCTATTTGCGGTTTACCGACGGGTCCTACGCATGTACGACAACAGGAACCACGTTGGAAAGTGAGTGTGGCACAGTTATACCACCTGACCAGCGGAGGTTACACAGTGCTGGAGTCAGGAAGGGCGGGGCACAGGTCGTGATTTTCTCCCTATCGCACATGACTCTGTTAAACAAAGCGTTCCTGTCCGAAATTTAGGAATCCTGTCATTTTTGTCTCTCTGTTTAATTTGATATGGCTCCTGGGACACGGACTGTAGTCATCCTGAATGTCAAATTAGAATGGCAAATTAGATCACAAAGTAGGTCTGTTGTTGCTGACTAGTTGAAATAACCCAATGTTTAACTCACCCACTGATGCAGCATTACCAGTGCCTGCACACATAGGCACATAGCTCTATGAATCTCTTTTTGCATTTTTGGTTTTGCATTTTTCCCCTGAACGCCTGTTTTTCCTGTTTCCAGATATACTCCTGAAGAAATAGACAAGCTAAAAGAGTAAGTACTGAACAAGGCTGTGCCTGTTGGCTACTAACGGTAAATTGTGTATCAACAGAGGAAGGGTTGTAGAACATGCATTATATTCCCTTGCTGTTTCAAAGGTTAGTTAAAGGGCATGTTGAGCTGTGTGTCTGTCTGGGTCCTCTTTAGCGGTTTGTATCATTAGCATGTGGTTCCATCTTTCAGACTGAGAGAAAAGCATGGCAATGACTGGGCCACCATTGGGGCAGCGCTGGGAAGAAGTGCCTCCTCTGTGAAAGACCGGTGTAGGCTAATGAAAGACACCTGCAACACAGGTTAGTGAGTCAACGCATGCACAAAATACTTTCAGTCATGGGGATAAGAACCACAAGATAAGATAAGTCACAAGATAAGAGCTGGATGAGCCAGATTCCCTTAGCACATGCCAAATGTTTAGCACCCAGGCTGATATGATAACCTTCTCCCAAAGGTCAACACATGTTGGTGTAGAGATATGTCAGAGGTTAATGCAGTATAATGGATTCCCAAAGGCTAACACAGGCTGGTGTTAGCCAGTTATCTCCCTGAGGGTAACAAAGACTGGTTTAATGACTTTTCTCAGAGGCTGACACAAGCTGTTATGTCTGATGCTGGTGTCTTTGTGACCACAGGGAAGTGGACAGAAGAGGAGGAGCGGCGGCTGGCGGAGGTGGTCCACGAGCTGACGGGCACAGAGCCGGGCCACACCGTCACCCAGGGCGTGTCCTGGGCATCTGTGGCCGAGCTGGTGGGCACCCGCTCAGAGAAGCAGTGCCGCTCTAAGTGGCTAAACTACCTCAACTGGAAGCAGAGCGGCGGGACTGAGTGGACCAAGGAGGACGACATGAACCTGATCAAGCGGTAACACCCAAGTCTCTGTCAGTACACCAAGGCAAAGCCATGAATCCATATGGCACACGCTATATATTCACATTAAATACGCACGGCAGTGTCAATACACTGTCCTGTCAAAAGGCATGTGACGTGGGTAATTATGAATAAAACGTGTCTCTATTCCAAGAAAATATTACTATGTTGGTCCGCCTTTGGCTTTAGTCACTGCTTCACTGCATCGTGGAAGACTGTCCACTATTTTGTGGTAGAAAGCTGGTGGTATTGAATTCCACTCCTCCCTTAAAGCATTTGTAAGCTTCACTACTGAAGAGTGCTGCCATCGGCCTTGATCTAATTCTGTATTTAATTTTTACAAAAGATAATTGGGTTGAGGTTGTAGAGCACTGTGGTGGCCACTGCAATGTCCTGATGTTAATCCCTTTAAACTATGGGTAGTCACACCTGTAGTCAGACACATTTTCCTGCAATTTTATGAGACATCCCATGACTTTTGGTAAGGGTGGTGTTTATGGGGGTAGTTCCCTGACAAAATAAAACTCCAGGAAGTGTTTTGGCAGGCACCAAGCATTTATAGATCTTACTAAGATTTTAAGGGCCATTGACTTGGAGTGAGCTCAGTAAATTTTCAGCAGACTTCTTCTTGACCCTGACCTTGTCTCAAGCTCACATTAAACATGTTAAATTACTGTGGTACAGTGAACCACCATTTCAGAGAACAGCCCTGTTAGGTGTAATGTTGAGGGAACAGCGTTGCAGTGGCCAGTATGAATTCAGGGTGGTGGCATTGTATCTTACCCGCTGTACTCGCTGTAGGATAGCGGAACTGGAGGTGGAGGATGAAAACGAGATCAACTGGGATGTCCTGTCCGGGGGCTGGAGCAGCGTCCGCTCCCCTCAGTGGCTGAGGAGTAAATGGTGGACGATCAAGAGACAGGTCTCCAACCACAAAGACCTCCCTTTCCCTGGTCAGTGCTCCTTTACATCACTTCAGCGAATCGTTGCGCACCTTTCAGAGCATGTTGACAACAGACCATAGAATTTCCATGCGAGATTTGCCTCTGGGTAGCGCAGTCACAGTACCTGTGTTTTCATTTGATTTGCCTGTTCCCTCCTGCAGTGCTGCTGAAAGGCCTGCAGGACCTGGCGGAGAACCAGCTGCCCTTTAGTAAGGTGGTGATGGCCGCGCCGCGGCCCCCCAGTAGCAGCTCCCCCTCCTCGCTCCAGCAGGTCCAGATACGTGTGGCCCGGCTGGACGAGAGCAGCAGCGCCTCCCACAGCCCCGTGGCGGCACTGCAGATACCTGTGCAGATCCCTGTGCAGATTACACATGTCTGTAAGTGTGTGTTTCAACAGTGTTGCTGTGTACATGAGAGAGAAGTCTATGTGTTGGGTTGTGGGCAACTGTGTGTGTGTGTAAGAGGGGAGTCTATGGCTTATTGTCTGTGTGTTAGTAGTTAGACTATGAGTTACTGTGTATGTGAGTTCAACAATGTTCAGCACTGTTAAGATAGTCAATGGGCTTTTTGTTGTTCTGAACACCCATCTCTTTGTCCATGAAGCATCCTCAGATACCTCAGCCACTGCTAACGATGCAGAGACCATAACGCTAAATGCCGGAACCTTGCAGACCTTTGAAATCTTACCTGTAAGTTTTGCTTGTCATAACTAAAGATACAAAGAGAGACGTGCTGACATCATAATACTCCTCAAAGAGTAAAATTAGAATGGGAAATATTCAGCATAAACATAATTGCGTTGTCTTGGCATAGCCGTTGTCTACGTGATATAAATGATGCATTTTAAGCATGTATATGATATCTAGCCTAATGGCCATAATCTCTCTGTACCAGTCTTTCCACCTGCAGCCAACAGGGACTCCTGGGACATACTACATTCAGACTGGCTCGAACCAGGGCCTTCCACTGACACTTGCAGCAAGCCCCACCGTCACCCTGACAGCAGCCGCATCCCCATCATCCCCAGAACAGATCATCGTACACGCCCTGTCTGTGAGTGAAGCACTGAAAGCTGCCTTCACTGCCTGCACTGTCCTTCACTACCTGTGATGAGAGCAAAATACCATAGTTAGCTTGTTAGCTGTGTTAATGTAGCTAAGGTCAAAGCTCATTAACGCAGATTTATGATGCGGAACTGCATTTACAATTCATGCATACAGTGTACTTGCAAATGTATTACATGTACTAAAATATTTAGTAGAAAATATGTACTACTCAGCACGTTAATATAAATTATGCTTGTGTGCAATATGGTACACAAGCATTGACTTGGTGCATTGGTGGCATGTATCTTAACTGTTTCTGTGGAATTTCCCATTTTCTCATACTGATTCACTGTTTCAGAACACAAATATTGACTTCAGATTCAAAGTGTGGTGTGAACTATGATATTTCTTGGAGAACAGCTGTAGGTTCCATTTGAAGCAAGAACTGTTTGCCATGTGCTTCTTTTCCAAACCCCTAGCCGGATAACCTGCTCAGCTCCAATGAGAACGTTACCGTGCAGATGTCCCACCCCGGCGTCATCATCCAGACCGTATCCTCAGACGACCTCGCCTCTCCGGAGTCCCTCGGCCAATCGGAACTGACCGTGGAGCATTCCGTCCTGACCGGCACAGAGGACACCCCAGGGGCGCAGTCCTTCCGCACGGACGCAAACCTTGATAAGGTGGCCAGGGACACGAGGAGCCCCCAGGGACACGAAGCACGACAGGGGGAGATGAGTGACTCAGAGGGGGTGAAATTCCTCCAGAATCCCGTAGAGGAGGCCTCAGACCACCTGGCTGAGACAGGGAATGGGCAGGAGCACCTGACTGACACATTTTCAGCTGAGGTAAGGGAAGATCTTCTTCCCTTACATATTCCATACCACTTACATATTCCATTCATATTTCAGTGTCTTCATTCATACTTTTTAGACACTGTGTTTATGTAAAAGGACAATATTGGTGGCATAGTAGGATTTCTTGTTATACAGTTAAAGGCATGGGATGATTAGAACTGACATGAGTGGAACATATAAGATCTATTGTGATTATTGAAGTTTTTCAGTATGTATTGTCTTCAAACATGTGTCCTCTTCACAATATCAGAATATATTAGTATAGAGGGTGCACATTTTGCAGTTTATGCCGATTATTGCTAATTTCCGTGCTCAGGTTCAGACAGTTGTGCTTATTACATATTTACTAACTATGCAATACTATGTCAAGCTAAATGTGGCAGACACTCATGGAATTTCACAATGGGTTTATCACACGTAATTGTTTTGCATTAATGTATCAATACCGAACACTAATCCCTTAAACAAGTCATTTTCACACCCGGTTTGTCGTTCATTATTTTTGATAAGGAAATTGGATTCCTAACTGTAAATCAGGCGATCAGTCAAGTTGGGAATGTACACATTTTTTTCTTTCGACAGACTTTGGGGTCTCCAACCATGGAAGAGCACGTGGTGGAAGGGGTGATAGGAGAGGGCGCCGTGCTGATCGTTCCGTCCCCCAACAGCTTCATCCAGACCGCAGATGACATCGACAGTGACAGCGTCCTGCCCTTAACCACACTGACAGGTGGATATGATTTACATATCCATTCAGTGTCTGGGGAAGTGGCTAACTGGCTTGCAGTAATCTATTTGTCAGTATGTATCAAACGTGCACTGAAACCACCATGCTTTGAATATGATTTGCTCTCTTCCAGATCCAATACTTGAAAATCAGGGGGAGAACTCTGACTGACATCAGTGGCCCACTGCTCGACAGCTTCGTTCCAGTGGATTCAATGGCGATGGCTGGACTGGAAGACTAATGAAGTCACTAACGTCGGAAACACTGAGAAGCGTTTGCTACGGGCCACACGTGGAGCCACCCTTTTCTTTGTGTTGTCAAGCCCAAGACGTCCAGGGATATGCAAGCCTAATGTTTTCTTCCTTTTTACACTAATGGGTGAAGAGACTACTGTGAATTATTCAAGTTGGTCTAAATAAGAGGTCTAGTTAATGAAGGTTTGTTGGGTGCACAGTCAAATCCTGTACTGAGGCAAAAAGCTCCTTACGCAGTACTGTAGGTCATTGTTTATGCGTCAGAGGAAGGCGGCTTTGGTCACTGAGGCTGCAGTGGCAGATGCGTGGGAGAAAACAGCACAGTATTCCTGAAAACGTTCTTGTAGTTGAGGATAAACGGGTTTTAGCTATCCTGGGTGCACTTCTTTTCAAAGAAACAAGCCTTGCTAACACTTTTAGCTCTTCGGACAAAAAAAAAAAATGCTGTCAGTACTCTTAACATCAGCTTAGTCTTATCAACTCTTCGATCTAATCTTTTTTTCTTTACCTTAATTCAGGTGATCTTAGAGTGTCCCCTCTGTTGTGGCCCAGTTTGAGCTGGTCTTGGTCCGACCAGTTTTTCTGGATCAACTGCTTGTGATATCATTGCTGCCATGGGACACAGCAAATCATTTATAAGGTCCTATTTACTTCCGTTTGGTCAAATCTTAAGGTTTAGGTTTAATTTAGAGCTGACAGAGACTATTAAAGTCTTGGGTGTTGGGTTCCAGCTTGGCATTAGCTTAAGAGTCAACGAAGAAAGGTGACAAGATTGAAGACCGTGTGACATGCCTGACTTTCATATCAGAGTACATTGACAAGAACTGGCCTTTCAGCACATCTGAGTTTGTCTTTTACCTATTATCTAAATTGATCTAGCTCTGTTGAGTTTGTTGTGTTTTGAAGAATCACAGTCTCTGACACCACTGTGAATCTGGACAAGGCAAACTACATTTATAAATGAATGAAGAAATACTTCAAAATGACAATGTGAAACTCATTTCCATCTGTATCCTGTTTCTGCTCAAAAACTTTGAAATAGCCTTGGTGGTCTACCTTATCAATCCTTTTTCGATTTGAAATGTAAGCATTTAAAATGTATCATGGGGGTCTTGGAGCAACCTGTGCAATTCTTAGTACTGTTGGACAAATGAAATTCAGTAAGGATAAAACCATGTTTTTGTCTGTATCTCCTTATTTGTTAGAAGGACATCATTAATGTCCATGTGGGCTACAGGCAGTGGTTCCATATCACCTGTGATACCAGCCAACATTAATGCAACATGTGTACCAGTAACCTGTGTCATTTAATGTCCAGCAAGGATTGCACAAGACACAGGTCTTCAACTGCCCAACTTACAGTAGGTAGTTCCTTCAGATGTTAGTTATGATGCAAAGTAGCAGTGTGCACTGACAGGTTGAATTGCATAGCAATGAGTGTGTTGATGTGCTGGCACATGGCTGCGCAAAAGTATTTTTTGACATGATCATCTGTGGTACAGCCAAATCAGAGGTCTTGGATCGAAGGCTTATGAGGTGATAGGTCTACATTAGCTAAACAAGGTGCTGAAGTTTTGTCTGTGAAAGAGTTCTACTTCCCTCTTTCTGCTATCTGAAATGCTACGCCTCATTCTGGCAGCACGGCTTCAAGGGCGATGATTACAGCTTCGATTATTATTTTTTTAACGTTGTTAATGAACGCTTAAAACATCTATTGTTTCCTCAGTGTTTCCTAATGAATATTTATACTTTATCAGGGTTTCAAATCTTGCACTGGTCCTGTGTCTTTATTAGTTACAGGATGTTGTCACAGCTACTTCCAAAAGCCCGTGTAGACTAGCTCAATAATTTATCAGAGAAATGGTTTTGTTTGTATGGTTTTGTGTTTATTTATTAATTAAAACTTTATAAAGCAGCTTGACTGGCTGTGTTATTATTTTTAGTTCATTTACATCTTTCTGAAGCTGATCTTTCTGTGAGCATAAAGCTAGCTGTTTATCAAAGAAGCAAAGTATGATTTACTGAGCTAATATATTTTTTGACTTCAACACACAGTGCATACATGTTCATTTCTGACAATTTTTAACAAAGGCCATAACCAGTCATGTTACAGTACACTAAATGACTCAATGGTCTCTCCCTCCTTCACTAAAGTTACAAATGCACAATTTAGTCAAGAATCGAAAAGGCAATCTATTCTGACTATTTAGTTCACCATGACAGGGGACCACAATTCATGTGTTTGTGTGCATTTATGTAAATCATAATGACCAAAATTCTTAGGCGCCAATAACTGATTAATAATATGTGGCCAAATACCTCAACTGTTTGGTATTACATTTGACTAAGGATGGCAGTGATTATTTCAACATGTTATGATGACAGTCAATTACCATCAGTAGAATTTTCCCTTTCACCATCACTTCCTGAACTCCATATGCCCCACGGGTACATCCTGTTTGCTTTGAGTGCTTATGGTACTGAAGAATAATGTAAACCCAAATGAAATCCACAAGATTCAGTATCTATGTTATTTCTGTTTATTACAGAAAAAGTAAAAATTAAAAATGGCTGATTTTATCAGTCTCACTGATGTTCAGATTGAAATACCTCCAGTTATACAAATGACACCCAAGTACAATGATCTTCAAAAATTACAATAGGCAAAAAAGCAGATTCCATTGGTCTTTCTGACAAGAAAGAAAATCTTAATGTCTTCATACAAGTTCTAAAACAAAAGCAATGACCCCGCCCCTCCAAAAAATAATCCATTGAAAAACTATTTGTTTGGAATGTACAGCTCTTTGTACTTTTGTATACATATTATATACATTTGCAGTATAATAAAAAAGTAAGAAGCCATGGCTTTTCCCAGAGCAAATGTTGGCATTTTTAACCTGATTATATTGCTGCTATGTGTTTCACTGGTTGATTATTCCAGCAGAGATCCTGAAATTGCATATGTGAAAAAAGAGGCTGGTATTGAAAAGGAGATAGCATTCATTGGTTTAGCAGGCCAACCTGTCCTAACAGTTGAGTTCAAGTATTTGTTGGATTACATTCCAGATAAATTTGAGTGTCTGTACATGCCAGATGAATACAATATACTTCTAACTATATTTTTAACCTTGCATGCAGAGTGTGGAAAATTAAATGATCGGAAGGTGCTTCAATGTTCAGAAAGTCTTTAGGACTGATCTTTGACTGAGTAAAATGGCCATAGTCAGTCAGTTAGCGTCAGTTAGATCTTTCTGCTTGCGTAAGGTACCATATGTTCAACAGCTTGTTATTTTGGAGTAGTTTTGTAAGGCATTGTTGTCATTCATTTTCCAACATCGTGAAAATACAAATTGGCACATATACACAACATGGCTATCGACCCTAAGCAGTAATAGATCAAGTTCCGGAATTTGGGCTCCAAATCTCCTTGCCGGTACCAGAATATCTGTGTAGAGAAATGAAAACCATTTTCATCAGCTTTTCAGAAGTAACTGACCATCGCAGATTGTTGAATGAAACTGTCTGCGATCAGCAAATAGGCATGCGTGACTCATACATACTTACCAGCACCATCACTGCACCACAGATCAAGAGGATACAGATGGCAAAGAAGACATTCAAAGGTTTCGGAGGCGTCGTGGGGAAGAAGAATGAACTAATAATCGTCACCTAGAAAAGGAAATAACAGGAAATGAAACCACTTTATTCTACTTGCTGTAAGGTTTCGCATTATAACCTCTCCCTGGCCACAAAGAAGCAGTCTGAACATTCAGACTCCTAATACTAGGGTTCCACTCTGCTTCTATTCACAAAGTATAATTTCTTTATCTTTTCCATCCATGTCATATTTTGACATATCTTAGATTTTTCTACGAGGTCAATACAAAAAGTCTGATGATAGCAGATGCAATAGATCTGATTAGTCAAGTAGTAATACCATGCAGAAGTTCATTCAGTCAATTGGTTCAATCAAGACAATAATTAAATCAAGTGGTTACATGCCTATCAGAAACTAAAGAATGAACAATGTGGATTGACACCTTCCTGGACCAAACCAAAGACTGTAAATCACATATACTTACTATAACTAGCAAAGATGTGAGTCCACCAACTGCCAAGTTGACAATACGATCCTGAAATGGAGGAAAACAGGACAGGGTGGGGGAAAACATTTTAAATCAATCTTTCTAGCTCATGAAAAATGCATTCTTTTCACATCAGGGAAATGAGGGGCAGTATAAATTCTGGTAATAATGAAGAGAATCCAGTTTCCAGCCCTGTCAGCTATCAGAATCCACTCATTCAGCAGATTTACTTATTTATTGCAATTTTCATGCCAGTCCATTAAGTCTATTTAACAGTACAGCTTTTGTGACTCTTCCCCATTTTGGACCCTCAGAAAGGAGAAAACACATGAGCCTTTTATGCTGACTTCCCATGCTCCCAAAGCCTTGGAAACATCCTTCACATGGCAGCACGCCACAACCCAAAGTGAAGGCAGCCCGTTCGTACCCTGGCGGACGTCTCCCCAAAGAGCGGCCGGTTGTCCAGCCCGCCGGTCCCATATGTCCGCGTTGTGAAGTTGTCCATGTCCGACCCCGAGCCCTCAGCAGCCACGCTGCCTCACGCAGATCCCTGCAGAGCGTGTTCGTTCCTCCAAGGGGGGGGCATTCCTCCAAAATCCACGGGCGAGGCACACTGGGAGGGGGGGCGGGGCCTTAACTGTTGTTCATTGACTTCCTGATAGGGTAAAAGAAGCACGCTTTACCTTATCACACAATACCAATGCTGCCCAATCACTTATTACCTGGTGAATGACAAATGACAACATTTTAGAGAGCTTACACATCCTTCTTATTTGATGTCCAGAAGTGGACACAGCACAGAATGTGGTGTGATGAAGGCATTTTATAATACTAACAGAACCTCTTCACATTTACACTTAGTCTAGTAGCATCACATTTGACTTTTTTACTGCTTTGGCACAATGTCTAAGTCCAGATAAACTTGGGTCCACTATTTCACCCTTTTTCACATTGTACACACTCCCACACAAATTCACATTTGAAGTTAAGCTTTATTTGCCACATATCTCCCAAATTCTGGTTTAAAAAAAAATTGTTTTATCAGCTTCTAAGCTGTGTGTGGTACCTCCAAGTTTAGCATCATCGGTGAGCAACTGTGCTGATAATGGCCTTCTCAAGCTCATTTAAATAAGGAAGAGCTGCAGTATAAACACTTACTCTTGGGGTATACCATTATAACATAACAGGTCCTATATGCACTGAATGTCCTAAAGCCAAATGCACTATCAAAGCCTTTTGATCAGTTTCAAGGCATTTCCTCAGGGGGAAAGACACACTGAATCATCAACCGACTAAAATGAGACACTGCCTTTCTCAGATATGCTCGTGGGAGACATTTTGTTATGAACCCACAAGGTAACTTCTCACGGTCACGTGCTCTATACCACATTTCCTACCTACATCAACAGCCTAAACAACAAATCAAAACATTACTGCTTTTCATGCACAACCAAACAAGAACTGCACTAAAGAAACTTCACCCAAGGCGCAACTGTAACCCTGCCTTGTGATCATGATGACAAATATTCAAAGTGTAAAAACGGGTGTGACAAGTCATATTAACTAGAAAACTACACCAGGAACAGCTATTTTCCGATTCTTCTTTCAATGTACACATGAATCATGGAAATGTAAAAATTATAATAATTTGAAAATATAAAAGAAGAATTATTTTAAAACAAGACAGCACACAACGTACTACAATATCTCCACATGGACAAAAATATCTCCATAAAAGCACAATTTAATAATTTTTACATGTCAGATTAAGCTAAGGCAGACAGACCCTTAATGCCAACACTGATGCTCTCCCCAAAATGATAAAAACCTATGCATGCAAAGAAATGTTTCAACGATGGCTAACTAGCTTCTGGTAAGTTTAACGGTACAATATAATGGAATATAACGGCGAAAACCGAACTCAGCTAAAACAGAACACCTACACTTAAGACAGAAATGATCTCAGCACTCACAACATGCAGAACCAAAGGCAGATTTCACTCGTCACTAATTACCCAAGCGAGACAGATAACAGTTAAGGCAATTTATAGAGAAAGACAACAATTAATTGTGGGTGTCCCGTGGTTAACCTGCCGTGCTGTTATCCTGCTAGCTTAGTTAACGTTAAATAGCCACCTTATCAACATAAGTTAGCAAAGCTCTCTATGCTTAGACAGCCAACACGTACCCTACGCACGTACGTTCCTTTTGTATTGATGGACAAAGTTTGATAAGAAAAAGTGATAAAATTTTGTGAGCCAGCTGGGTTGTTTAACAAGACTTTCGATATCCAAAGGTAATAAAAGCACCGGTCAAAGGCCAGGAGGTCTGTGATCGTCAACGTTACAGTAACGTTCGCTAAGTATTCTTCGCTTTACTGCATTAATGCCACAACCTCAAAGAAAATAAATCAAAAACAATATTTGACAGTGATTTGTCGCTAGCTACCAAGTTTAACAAAACAATAATATAACGGAAGTGTCTGACACCGATTCATATCAGACTACTTTGTTGTGAACTACCTATCATTTGCTAACGTTAGCTAACCCAGATCAGTTCAGCGTAAGGTAGCTTGTTAGCTTGGAAGATCTATGAATAGCCGACAAAAATGTCAATCAACTCACCAGTTAAGAGATGTAGTCTGAAAAGTGTTCCTCTATATACTTGTATCTAGTTACCGTTAAATAGATAGCTACTTTTACACTTTTCTTACACCCACACAACTCACGAAAACACTGGGCTGTCTAACGTTAACACTGAAAAAATCTTCAGTTGAATCAGGTCATCTACCTACATGTTAAAGGGGAGTGCTTTTTAAAGGGAGTGCTCATGTGATTTTTTTTTATCATCGGCTAAAATGTTAGATAATGGAAAACAATGAATTCGCATTATCTCTATTCTAAAAATGTTAAATAACAGGCTATGACCTCTTTGCTCTTTGTAAATAATGCATTTAACAAGGCTTATAATAATAGTGCAAGTTAATTGCCTCAGAGCCAAATATTTACTGAACGTTAGTCCTGTTTTTGAGTGTGTATAGCGCCTTATACTATCAGTTAATATGAGTATATATCAGTTAAATGTTGGCATAAAATAGCCATTTTTCTTGCCCTAAACTAATAAAATAAGATAGTAATATTACTACCACTACTACTACTACTACTAATAATAATAATAATAATAATAATAATAATAACAATAATAAACTGGAAAAAAACAAAGTGAGAATGAATGCAAAATAATGGATAATTATCGCGATAAACTCCTAGAAACACATATATTACATGTACTGCAGTCATTTATGAGTCACTGAGTGACAGTCAGTCCATCCAAGTAGGATAACTCCAAGAAAATTCACTTTCACATCGTGAAACATTGTTTCGTGTTGATGAAAAGTGGGGTTGTTCTGTGGTGGCATAAAATGCAAACCTTTGTTGCATTCAATGCCAACCGTATATAGAGATCAGCCATGTATTAGCATGTGGATAGCACCTGATCAGTCCCTGCATTACAACCGTGCAAAAGGAACACATCAAAGCCCTTAGGTGAACCTCATATAAAAACGACACTTTCATGTGATACATGTCTACATTATGCTGATGACAGACAATATTAATACATGTAAGGTATGCAAAGAATGGCTGCAGGTCTTAATAGAAATATCAGGAAGACCCACTATCATTTTTAATTCCACTGTTCTCCTCTATACTACATAGCTCAACTGAATAAAGCAGTGAAGTCGGGAATCATGGAAATCATTCACATCGTTGATGGATCTTAGTTAAATGGTTATCCTTTTAATTTTGTAAACAACCCATGTCTGATAAAATTAACAGAAATATAGCACTGATCCATAAAATCATTACTCACTGTTTTAAACACTTAGAGCATTTCCCTGATTGACTGTAAAAACGCAACCCACCTGCTATCTCCAAAAAAAAAAGCAATAATAATAATAATTTAAAAAATCTGTAGGACGTTTGCTGTAGAATATCAACGAAGAGCTCCCAAACACAGCCTCCTTTACAAAACGTCAGTTAAAGCAGTTAAAAAATCTGATCCATGGCAAGTGAAGAAACAATAGCCATCACAGCAGCAGCTGTTATTTAAGCCAGTGGGTCAAAGTTTTGGTTTAATCCCAGCCTAAAGCTGGAGAAACCTCCCACTGGTATCATATGATACATGTGTGACAGTCTTTAGCCTTCATCTTGCCTTAAGCCCTCCTTCCATTCAACTTAGAAACACGTTGCGTGGTTGATACTTGAATTTCACAATGTTTATTAAAGTAAACTGCACATATTTTGTTACTTATCAAAAAATGACACATTTTCAGTTTTATTCCAGTTTACAGCAATCTTGTTTCATTCACAGGTTATCCTTTTGTCCACACACACTGCTGTTAATGTGTCTAAAATAAGAGCATTACAAATATAAATAGCCTGGCAGAAGCAAGTGGCTTAGTACGCATACACTTTCACTTTATGGACCTCCTTGTCCTCGCATTCCCTTTGCCTGTTGTAGTAGTAAAACGTGTTGTCTCGCCGCTGAAGCTTTTTCACAAAGCCAGTTTCAGGCCATCGATCGACCTGAAATGAACACAAGCAAACCCACAGACAATAAAGCAACTGAGCAAAAACACATCAGTAAGAATCATTTACCTTAATATTATTGATATGATGACTAATAAGGCTATTAGGCGTTGCTATCAATAAGCATAGCTGATACTCTTTCTCATAATGGCAGTGAATGAATTTTCCCTGAAGCTACATTAAGTCACCTGCTGAAAGGATCAACAGCACTATTCCATCCATGGACTCAAACTCCCAATCTGGGATACCCATCCAATCCAATAAGGATTTGTTCAGGGGAATTTAACAGCCTGTGGTTATACATTTATATTAAATTACTTATAATATGACTACAGTGATCTAATTTTGTTAGTTAGTCTCTCTAGTTAAAACATGCCTTGTGATTTAACTTTAGGTATCAGGACTAATTTGTCAAGCATGCCTATTTGTTTGCGAGTTAAGTGATTAAGTAATTAATTATATACTACCGTTTGATTAAGTTAATAAAGCAAAAACTTAAAACATGATATTCACCAGATCCACTTGTTTTATTTGTTTATACTCTAGCTCATCCCGGTAGCCCGCCTGCTGAAACCTGTACAGGTTTTCCACCTCGTCAGTCCACTGCTTCGCACGGCTCATGGATTTTGGTCTGGCATTACGCAGGAATGATGCGCAGGACATTTTGCTGAATTCTGCGCTAAAGCAAAATTAAATTAGTGCAGGTTAACAGTTGTTTAATAATGTAAATTATAAGGCACAATCCAGATCACTTTGTCAGTTCAGACCAATCTCACCAGATTTTTCATTAGTTACCACGTTAGCAAGATAGCTATCGTTATCTAACTAATGTTACCCATGATGTCAGCAAAAATATAGCTAAGTGTAATATAGTTTATTCTCCAGATAGCTATCTTGTGAACCTTTCTAACGTCGCCTAGCTAATGTAATGCAATCCAAAATGGACATTAAAGATGATAAATAAATACCCACCAAGAAAATTGCTATCCTCAATTGCTATCCTTGACTGCTGACGTGAATTTAGTCTTGCTGAATCCTTCAGGAACCACAGCTAAATTCAGATAAATGCAGATAGATCTTTATAGCTCGAAAAACCAATAGGAAATGCTGATAATATACTCGCTATTTTACACTGAGCAGCAACAGCAATTATCTTGCTAGGTAACGTCAACAAAACGCTTAACTGCACAACGGTTTTGAATTGTTTTGAAATATATGGTGAGTCGTCCTGAGTTTCTTAGCAACCGTCAACGCCAAAGAGAAAAAAAAGTTGCTTCAGCCTGGTTGATGTTCCAGTGTTGTAGATGGTCAAAAAGTAAGCTTATAGTAATGATGTCTCACATTCAAAGATATCTACCTTCGCTTGGAAGTAGTCATTACAACATACAAAAATGTGTTAATTCAATGCTATTTATGTAAAACATATACATACTTCGTTACAGACACAAGAGACAACCTCCTAGCCACTAGATGTCAGGGTACATTTAAGTCGTCACACTTTCTCTTCTTCTTGTATTAGAGTCTAATGGTAAATTACAACGCTATAATGCATACTGCTGCCACCTACAGCACTGGTGGTTACACGTTTATAAAATGCGAAATCCTTCAACCCTGGCATGCAAACCAATGGCTAAAAGAAATCCAGGACTAAAGAAAGGACACTTGAACTGTTTTTTATTGGGTCCCAGCATTGACTGCAGTGAGCAGGTGGTACAATCAGTGTCTGCCAAAAAGTAGTACTACTACCTCCTTTCCCTAACAAAACCTCTCATTCTAACAGCACGTGCAACACTTTCTCAGGTGATCCGCACATATCATAAAAAACATTACAATGTTTACCCGCTGTCAAAAGGACTTCTCCTAACCCCAACCTTAACCTAGCCATTACAACCGCTGGTCCTCTATCCCCCCAAATCGAGTCTCACACCTATTGAATGATGGAAAGTGTCACAGTCACCAAAAACATACCTGTAATCCATATCAGTTTTGAAATCGGTATACAACAAACACTTTACAGGGTAGATTCTGTAAGACACAATCTACTATCGGTCTATTGCTGGCCCAAACAGATGCTAAGGTGCTCATTTTGGATAGTGCAAAATCTCATTCTGCTCCCTTAAGATTAAATCTAATTGTTGCTCCTTGATTAGAACCAATTATAGCACATCTGTTAATTCCAGTCAGCCAGTGGTAAAGAGGCAACAAACTGCAGTTAGATGCTGCGAGAGCAGTAACTGTCATTTTACCTGTAGCAGGAAACAATCTACTATGTGTTAAAGGCTTCACACTGCAGAACCTACCGGAAATTACTGAGAGGGGATGTACCATATGTAAAGCAAACAAAAGAGGGGTTGAACTAGAGACATACTAAACTGGAAAACATATACTTGAACATTAAGCTTACCTGTAGAAAAACCTGTAGGCTAGAAGGCACTAAACTTTCTATGGCAGTATTTGTAAGTGGAATATTGTTCAAAGACAATCATATCAATTTGACATACAGTATGTCTATGTGGTGCGAAGTGTGGAATTGGCTGTCATGCCCCTATTGTGGCCAAACAAGATGCTTGCCTGAATTCATAGCCTGGAGTGCAAAAATACCTGCTTAGAACAAAACTCATTATCATTCTCATTTTGAGTGTTGCCATTTTATCTGTGGAGGGCAATGACATTCCCTTTCTGTCTTCAGAACATCTTTAATATTGGAATGTTCTATGACAACAAAAGTCAATGATTAAAAAAAATGAACCACACTTCTATTTTCCCAAGCTCTGTACGTAATTGTATGACACACTGTAAAACTCACTGCAAAAGATCTGCAGTCACATTGTCTTGTTTTTTTTACTCAATTAACAACAACAAAAAAACAACCAAAAAACATCTACACACAAAAATGAATTAGTGAGGTCCTTGATCAAATATTCAAATAATTATATCGCATCTCGAGTTCGTATTGAAAATAAGCATGCAATAAACAGGTTGCAGATATATTTTTTCATTTTTCGGACATAAATTGTAAGGCTACATACTCTTTACCACCACCCATTGAACTTTGACCGCCAAAGGAAGTACCACAGATATCTGTGGACGTGCTAATACCAGCTTCCTGTTTGGTGTTGCGTAAACCACGGTAGAACAGTGTAGCGATAGAACAAGTCCAATCATGGATATACTTAAAGCAGAAATTGCGAGAAAAAGGAAGCTTCTCGAAGAGAAAGAGCTTGTCGATGTAAGTATATCATTATTGTGTAGTCATTCCTCATAATGTAGCCATTCTACACCACTAACATGTGAGTTTCTTGTTCATGCTGGTGATGCTAAATTTGCTCTATCCAGTATCAGCATTAAAATCAACATCTTGCAAACGTAGCAAACTGAAGTGGTGAAATGCATTAGAAGAATAAATCTACATTTACTTTGGTTTATTGAAATTACTTATATTTGCTGTTTTATTGTTATTGGACATCTCGGAAGTTAGCAAGTGATGATTAGAAATTCTACAATGCTAGCTAGCTCGCTGTGTGATAGGTTTATCATGTTAGCCTATGCAGATGTACTTTAACTGGTGTGTTATTTGATATCTAGATATCTGTTATCGTAAATTATTACATTATTAATGCTGCATACGGTTTGTAATCTAAGTAGAAGGATGAAATACATGCAACAAGTAACGGCAGCAAGAGAGATGAGATGATCAGTGTGTAAACAAGGAGCAGTACTGCTTCGTTGCTTCTGTCCTTACCATCTGTGTCCTGGTGTGTTACGTAGTATTGTTGCCTTCATTTACAGGAATCAAAGAAATATTTCAAACGGGCTGATCTTGCCAGGAAAGAGGAAGAAGATTATTATAAAAGATGTGGATACCAGGTATTGTGAAGATTTCCATATTATTACAGCTAACATTGACTAGTTATAAGCTAGCAGTCTTAGTGGGTGAAATTCGCAGTTATTAACCGTTTCTAGGATAGCATCACCATGCGCCTTTCCCCAATACATATGCAATACATGGATGAAAGCGCGAACACGCGAGGATAGTGTAATCTTAAGTAAATTGCATTTTAGGTCTATCCGCCTAGTGAATCTGGATCTCAGTATGTTGAACACTTCTACTCGTGGTAGAGTTTTGAGCATCTCTTCGTTCAGTATATGCATAATTATATTTCTCTCTTCCCTCTGTCTTGATCACTCTTCCAGCTCACGGTCGGCAGTGACACAGTGCTCTTTTTCTGACTCCCCGTGCGTGTTGTGTCTGTTCTAAACTGTCTTCATTCCGCATCCTGCTTCCCCGGTCCTAGCTACCTCTGAATGTACAAGAACAAAAAAAGAGGGCTTACTTTGTGCTTCTGTAAATTCATGCCAGAAATTATACATCCATGCAGTACTTTGGCAGATTTCTTGTGGCGTCTGACTCTGGGACCCTTTGAGATCACTGCCGAGCGTGGATTGGGTGAAGGGGTCGGGCGCGTCAATACACTTTATCCTTATTGGTCTTTGAGTTTCTATTTTGTCCCGCGACCTGACTCTGCAATCCTTCATCCTTTATTGAGACTAACACCTTTCCCCCTGTCCTATCTGCATTGCACTGTAGGTCGATAATGTGAAGCCAGCAGGACAGGTACGAACTGGCAGTGCACTAACATATGTGACCCTGCTGAGTCGAAAGAGGCTGCATGTTGCCAGACTTTTTATTTTATTATATTATTTTGACTTCTTATGCACAGCATGGTCAAAGGTTATATTAGATTTTTGGCTCAGCAGGCCTGGCTGCACACATCCAACTTCAGAGTGCTAAGCCAAACCTGACCCAAGCTTCAGTTTTCTGGCTCTTGTTCGCAGGTTCCGTTTTCAATAAACGCGAATCTGTGCTCCAGCTGTATTCCCGAATGCTGTGCTTTTCAAAGCTGTTGTGCTTGTAAATAACATGTCGTTGATATTTCTGTGGAGCCGCGTTACACCAGCTCCTTCACACGCTGGTTTGCACCCTGGCTTCTGTTGTATGTGACATGGCCTTGTGTGTTTTAGTTTACACTTGTGTTTTTGTTTGGAATCTGACAGGCGCATGTGCTTCAGAAAGCATGATCTAGTAGGCATACTTTAAGGATGCGCTGCAAAACGACTCCATGTATTTCATGTGGAAATCATGGAATACATACAAACGGCAGTTTCAGAATGAGCGTGTGTAACGCAGCTAAGAGCAATATGAGCTGTTTTATTGCAGACCGGTCATATTGAAGCATTCTGGGTTGGTGCTGTCAAAACACTGACCGAGAATGTCTGTTGCGCTTGTCTTGGTCTGTGATGTGATTGAACACCAACCCTGTGGACATTTCCAGTAACCTGGCTAAAGAGCAAGAATCTCTTCCTTACGCTTGAGAACATGAAGGGAGTTGATTTTGAATCAGCCAGCAGTGAATGTCAAATAATGTGTCTGAGTTGGTCGTGCACCTGGAAGCTGATCTGGAATCAGGCCTAAGACTGATTCTTTTTTTTTTTTGAGGCTAAATGCTTCATTACTAATTGTGAGGTTGGCAGTGAACATATCCTCCAATACAGTGGTAACTAACACGGTGTGATATTTTATTGTTTTCAATGCTTGAAAGATTGAATAGAGAAAGAGTTTTGTAACTCATAATTTACCCTCATTTTACCATGTTAAAAAAGGAGAAGAAAGAGGAGGGGGAGCCCTCCACCTCCACCAATCCTGTGTTGGAGCTTGAGCTGACAGAGGAGAAGCTACCCATGACCCTCTCTAGACAGGAGGTAAGATTTACCCAGAAGCACTCCTCCCAGCGCATAATCTGGGACCAGCATATACTTCTCTAAACCTAACTGAAACCATTTTGCAAAAAATCCACAACTGACCCAGAGTAAGCCATTTGCATTCAGAATCCATCCATCCAACAGTTTTAATGTTAATGTCAAAGTGTTATTTACTTTGCCAGTTAAATTCACACTCTTGTAAAACACACTTGCTAATGCTAATAGGTAGGTAAAGACTGTTTTCAGATACTAGGCTCAGTTGCCATTAAGGGAGCAGAGAGGTCCCGCCCAGCGTAAATGAATGCGTCTGATTTGGTTCTGCTGTGCTGGTATCCTGCCTCTGCCTCTGTGTAGGTGATCAGACGCCTAAGGGAACGAGGCGAACCTGTGCGGCTGTTCGGAGAGTCCGACTACGACGCCTTCCAGCGGCTGAGGAAAATCGAGATTCTCGCCCCCGAAGTGAACAAGGTACGATCCGCTGTGAGGCAGTACGGGCCAAAGATGTAACGCTGTTTGGATTTTGGGTGCTCTGTAAACTCTCTGCATTCAGTCAGCCAGCTCTACATGTGTCTGAACTGAGCGAGATGGGGAGGGTTATAGAATTCTATGTAACCTTTTTCTACCCGGTGTGTCTGTAGGTTTAAGGGAACAAAATAAAATTTAGTTTTCATATTGCTGTATTCAGGATGTTTTCAAACACCCTCCAGTGCTGATTGTGACTGGCTGCCAGTAATACATATCTAACAGAAGAGCATTTTTATGATATTAGTTTAAATGAAAGAACAAAACATGATCAGTGCTTCTTGATAATCATTCAACTGGCTAACTTGTACTTGTGTTTGTCATTGCACTTGTGATAAGCTTATGTGTCTTGTTACAATGAAAATAAATAAAGCATTAACAGTTATGACAGGCAGTTGTTCTGATATTGATCTGAATGTGGTGCTACCGTTTGCCTGTGTACAAAGGGCTTGAGGAATGATCTGAAAGCTGCCATGGATAAGATTGACCAGCAGTACCTGAATGAAATCGTGGGAGGCCAGGAGGCGGGGGAGGTGGACACACAGCATGACCTGAAGGTCCATGAGGAGAACACCACCATCGAGGAGCTGGAGGTGAGCTTTCACACAACCTTTGACCTTAAATACTGAGGAGGGGGATAGTTTGTTAGATACTTCGGCACAAACCAAGGGGACTTTAGGAGTCTTTCAAGGTCATATTATAGTCTAATATTTTATTGATAGTAGTTTTGGTAATCAAAATGTAAGTTGAGGGCTGTGTTTTCTTTCTGAGTTTAAATTGTCTTTATATGTTTTCAATGCAATAATGTTAGTTAAGCCAAAAAATACTGAGATGTGTTGTTTAAACGCTAGGGGGCAGTGTTGACCATTTCTTGCTATGCGTTCTTATTGCTTTTTTTTTTTTTTACCCCCTCAGGCACTTGGAGAATCTCTAGGAACAGGCGACGACAACGGTGACATGGATGTTATAAACAAAGTGTTGAAGGTAAGATGCCCATTACAGCATTCTGATATGTCAACAAGAAACTTTCTCTTAAAATATTTCGATAGTTTTAAGGCTATTAATTACTATTTCATAAGAAACTTGCAGATTTCAGGGAAAAGGACACTATAAAAGCAAAGAAATGCAAAGTAAAAATTAATGAAAATCAGAGTTTATTATGTATTTGTTGCACATTATATTACATTATTCATCTGCAGATGCCCTTTTCTACAGGTCTCAGGACTATGGCTGATGGCCACCTTACACAAACCCTGATATCTCCCAAATCATTGTTGGTTCCCTTGTGTCTCGGTGGTACACTTGGGGCAGCAGTGTAGCATAGTGGTTAAGGAACTGGACTTGTAACAAAAAGGTTGCCGGTTCGATTCCTCACTGAGGCACTGCTGCTGTACCCTTGGGAAAGGTACTTAACACACAGTTGCCTCAGTAAATGTCCAGCTGTATAAATAGATAACATTGTAAAAAACTGTAACCGATGTAAGTCTGTCTGGATAGCAGCGTCTGCTAAATGCCGATAATGTAATGTAATGTGGCTGGACTGTGTGGTGCAGTTCCTTCTGGGTGTGTGGGCCAAGGACCTGAACGGTCGAGAGGACCACGTGAAGCGGAGCGTGCAGGGCAAACTGGCCAGCGCCACCCAAAAGCAGACCGAGTCGTACCTCCGACCGCTCTTCAGGAAACTGCGCAAGAAGGTGAGACCCTGCTGTCTGCCCAGGTCTGCTGGAGAGCAGCTCCACTCTGCCCTGCTCTTAGAGACTGTACTGTGGTCATTTTGTCTGATATCATTTTACTGCCCATCTTCACTGCAATTAGGTGCTGCAGTATCACAGAATTACCGTCTATTTCAGAGTCTTCCTGCGGACATCAAAGAATCGATCACAGACATCATCAAATACATGTTGCAAAGAGAGTACGTCAAGGTATGAAACTTTGATTTCAGAGGTCGCACTGAAAATATCCATGCTTAAGTCCACTTTCGACTTGTATTTTAAATAACTTAAATCACTTTTAATTTTGTCGGACTAAAGTTATAGCTTTTAGAATATGTCAAAATGCAACAACAATTACAAGATTTTGTTAAATATTTTTGAAATACTGGTCTTCAGTGGGAGAACTTCAAAACTCATTGTGTGGTTGTTCCAGGCAAATGATGCCTACCTGCAGATGGCCATAGGGAACGCCCCCTGGCCCATCGGTGTCACCATGGTGGGTATCCACGCCCGTACCGGGCGAGAAAAGATCTTCTCCAAACACGTCGCCCACGTCCTCAACGACGAGACCCAGAGGAAGTACATCCAGGTGAGAGGTCAGACGCACTCCAGAGTCAGCATCCTCATTAGCAAAATGTCAGAGCCCTGTAGCGCCTGACGCAATGCGGTACGCTTGGATATTTGTTCAGCACACATTTCGTGTAACATTACATGTTTGTGTACAATGATGATCAGGGTTCTATATGTATATGTGGTAAACCCAGCTCCAGCATAAGTGTGTTCTAATTTCCTGTCCTTCACTTCCTGTCCAGGGATTGAAGAGATTGATGACCATCTGCCAGAAGCACTTCCCCACTGACCCCTCCAAATGCGTGGAGTACAATGCCCTCTGATAACACGCATCCAATCGCCTGTCCCCCTGTATGTGACATCACAATGACCTGTGTCCAGTCATATTCACCCTTCTGCACTGCAGTTTTATGTCAGTGTAAGGGAAGTTTTTCTGGACAATGCCCCGATGATTTTTTTGTATATAAACTTGTGAACCTCTTATGTAAAGTATGGGCCAGTGGTGCTGCCTTTATTCTTATTTTCCTGAGTTTGAATTCTGGGATACAAACGGAAATGCTCCTTTTGTACATGGTGCATGGGTGGACGTTTGTATTGTTTTTAATTATGTAGTGTGAAACATGTTTGATGCATTTTCTTCTTAAACCAGGACGTGTAAGTTATATTATACAGTATCTGGCCCCCTGATGTATACAGATGTAATATTGAGCCCACATAGTAAGTCTGAATTGCTTGTCACAGTCAAACACCAGCATACGCTTAACATTGTTGAAACATAAACCCACGTTCCTTTTTTATTTAGAAATGGTGAGGGCTGGAGAGAATAGGCTCTGCTTATTCAGTGCTGTAGAGCTGTATTTCTGAAGCAGTAAATGTCTGACCACAGTGAGGTGATTCTGTCTGACTGTCTGCTGCTCTGTGGACTCGCCGGGAGATATTTCCTCCTTTCTGTCAGCAAGTAAGAGTGTGTGTGCGCGTGTGTGGGTGGTCACGGCTGTCTGTTCACATCCTTGGTGAGGAGTATGTTAGAGTAGCGTGGGAGGAGGAGGAGAAGGTGGGGGTGGGGGGTGGGTCCATTCACAAAGCCCCCCTGGCAACGGAGCCCTTGGAACTCTTAACACAGGCTGAGAGCGGAGCCAGGCTGATCACTGCCAATACTACAGCCAGAGAGAAACGCTGAGCTGAAGCAGGTTGAAAAAGCAAGCCAGTCATTATTTTTGCTGAAGCAAGAGGGTAACACTGAAGCAGATTTAAACGCCGGGCCCATCACTGCGTGGGGCGGCAGTGTAGCATAGTGGTTAAGGAGCAGGACTTGTAACCGAAAGGTTGCCGGTTCAATCCCCGCTGGGACACTGCTGCTGTACCCTTGGGCAAGGTACTGAACCCACAGTTGCCTCAGTAAATATCCAGCTGTATAAATGGATAACATTGTAAAGAACTGTAACCTATGTAAGGCGCTTTGGATAAAAGCGTCTGCCAAATGAATAAATGTAAATGTAAATGTAAACCATAGCTAGTGAGAAATGCTGAAGCAGATTTAAACTCCAGGCCGATGACTGGATGAAAGAGAGGCGCTGAAGCAGATTTGAGTAGGGCAGTTACACTCATGCAGCGTTCTGGCTGTCAGAAACAACCACCCTGACCGAAGGAATGCGGAGTTTATTGTGTACACTGTCCTACAGACTGTGGGACGTGACATCATTCCACAACTGTCTGCTAAATCTCATGCTATCGTAAGAAAACGGTGGGCACAAAGGAAGTTTTCACCACGGCCTCTTCTGCAGCGGGTGGATGACTTGGGCTCGTTTAGCAGAGCTTCTCACCTCGACTCACCTTTCTGCACTGCACTCGGAGACAGGGTGTTGGCACAATAGAATTTGCTGAGAAATGAATGAATCCCAAGATACTTGCAAGGTCTTCCCGATTGTTGATCTCAACTGTGATCTATTTGCTTCCGTAGCAAAGCTCTTGTGTCAGTATCTCCAAGTCAGTATCTCCAATTTGCTATGTTATATGAGGTGTATGAAGCTTGACCTTGATGACCAGTTATATCAAAACAATCAATGTAATCAGTCATTCTTATAGTCATAAGCAGTGCTTGTGTAAAAAGTAGTACATTTCAGTACTAGCACTAGCAGTAGCACCAGCGTTATGAAGAAATGCATGAGTGCTTCCGCATTCAGAGAGAAACCGCTGAACGTGAGAGTCATGCATGCCTCTTCTGGCCGTGCTGACGAGAATGCAGAGATTAGAGGAACGGAGGGGTGCGCAGGGGGAGCGGGACTTGGCTTTGACGCTGACGCTGCCGGACGCTGAGGCCGAAGCCGGTCCCCAGTCGTCAGTAAGAAGGCCCGCGACGGCAACATGAAGCCCAACACTGCTGCATGCAGTCCCAAGCCTCCGGACAAAAAAAAGAAGGCAACGACTTTCTCACGGCATGTTGATCTAACTGCTTCCAGCTGTTCTGAAGGCTGGAGCCAGCGCCGAGCCCTGGAGCGTTGCTGTGGGAACGCTGTTATGGTGACTGGGTTTCATTACGGCTTTCTGAAGGGGGGGGGGGGGGCTACTTGCAGCTGGATGTGCCAAAGTCTGTGGCGTCACAGAAAGCTGTTTAATATTGTGAGGGTTAGGGGTTCACCAAATGAAAAAAAATGGGCCTGTCTCCTCCCTGTCTCATCCCACCCAGTGGGAGGTGCAGGGTGACTGGGGTAGTTGATGAGCAGGGTTATGGGACTGCAGAAATTTCTGGCAACCAGAAAGGGTGTCGTTTGTCACCTTCTGGGCTGTGAGTCTGCTCGTTGCCTTCATTCCAAAGTCCAACAGAGGGAAAATGTGAGAACAATGATTTAAAACGTTACCGTATCCATGTACTGTGATTAAATGAAACCCTTTGTTTTCAACAACCCGGTAGTCCTCTGTTCAGTTGCATTCAGAGCAAAAATATGTAACATTTTTGGTAGTGGTGAGTCACCAGTTAGACTTCATTACTGCACACAGATAAGAGCATGATTCTGCTTCATGTACAACTGTGCAACCTTGTGCATAAAAGTAAATTAGATTCCTCAGACCTTGCCATATCACAGATTGTGCCTGACTGAAGAGGCTAACTGCATTTTAGACCAAACCAAGGACTGGGTTACAGAGCATATACACCAAGAGGAAGTTAAAACTGTAAACAGTGGTCCCACAAACATAATTGTGTATGTCTCCTCTGTGGTTTCCCCCCGATTCACTTGAGTTGTCCGTTTTATGTGGGACATTGAAGTATTTGTTCAAGACAATAGCGCAGAGCATCTGAAACACTACTCTTCGCTTGATGGAGGATCAGACATCATCAGGGCATTTTTAACAAGAGCAGACGCTGTGAAGGCGCTACACTGAAACAGCTGTGTGGAAACTTAAGGGTAGGCATAAGGGAGAGTGGAGACAAAACAAAGGCTTCCCAGAAGCCTCCTCTGCAGTGGCCTGTCTTACCCCGGGCACCCTGCAGACTGCATTCCTGGCAGAAAGGTGAGAATGATCCAGAGTTTCTAGAGATGTCACTACAATATGCTCCTCCACCAATCCTGAGGGTTTCCCAGACTGTAAGTGAAGGATCTTTTCCCTGTTGTTCTGGAAAGTGACGATGGAAGGTTATTGCTGCTTCTCAGCTCTTGAATGTTAGCATAGGGGAGTTTCTTTGGTACTAGGTTTAGGTGGAAAAGGAGGACCTCCCCCGATAGTGAACATGGAGACTGTTAGACAGCTGTTGCCACTGGCAGCACCACTGAAACAGCCACATGGAAATATCCTCTCAGATGCACAACGGGCGAGTGGGGACAGCGGGAAAGTCCATATCCGCTCACTCAGGGGCTGCAGACAGGTGCGCGTCCAAGACGATGAGGAAAAGGCGAAACCAGAGGCTTCACAGGGCCCGCAATGGAGATGGGCCGATTGTAACCCTCTGCGCATTTCTGTGCACGAACGGCAAACTGGCTGCGACAGCCTTTCCAGGCTTCCCCAGGCCATAGATGTGAGCAACATCTGCTGATGGTCCGACGCCTCACACGCTCAGGTCATCCACAGCACAGCCGAGGGACCTGATGCATTTCACATGAGTGGGGCTATGAAGCTCTGATTTATCCGCATGCACTAGTCCGCAAACGGTTCCTGGGGGCAACTCAGCCCAGCAGAGAACATTATTTCTTTTAGCTGTGATTTATTAAAGGCTGCTGGTTTCAGGCTGTTACTATATATAACTCTGGCATACAGAGTCCCTTCGTGAAACATGGAGATCTAACGAAGCCTCCTCCCGTGGTGCAAGCTCTTAGCCCTGGAGGCCCATATAGATACATAATGTCTAGTTATGGTGGCTTTAGTGCATTATCAAGATCAGGCTCTTCTGAACTTACACTGCAGCTCACTGGCATTCCTCCCAGTGCAGGCCAATCAGGTGGCTCCTTTGTCTGTTACCATGCTTCCAAGCACAAAGAGAAGGGTCTGACATGGTTTTCCAGACCTACTTCCACTGCATCTAAAGCCCAGTAAGGTCTGTTGTGGGAAAAGCCCTGTACTCCACCTAAACAGACTGGCAGTTTAATTTGGCACTTTTAACAAAGTTAGCATTGTCAGTTCCTTGCATTAATGTTGTAATACAGAATATTTTTTTGAACGTTTTACTCAATTACTGAATAAAAGAGCACTAATACCAAACATTCCAAAGCATATCTCACGTTGCCCATACTGTGAATGTCAGACAGGAAGGGGCAGCAGGGATTCAGCTCTCCTGTCTTGCCACAAAGGGGGAGGATAATTAATTTGAGTGCAGAAAACAGAATTCCAGGCGATGCTGTGAATGACGAGACATTGTTCTCGGCTCATTAGGAAAACAATAGAGATGCACTGCCCTTTTTTTGAGAACATTCAGCAATAATTTATTTTCATAATCTCAAGAACCACCAAGTTTTCTCATCTGAAAAAATTCATTATCAGTTGCCAACAACACAGTTTTGAAAAAATGTAAAGTTACTATACAAATTCTTAATAGAAAAAAAAGAATAAATTAACAGCGGAATTTAGTTTTTTTTTTCCTCATTACAATTCCACATTATTTTTTTCTACAACATATACCTTTACTGTCTGGTTAAGGTTGAACAGAACCCAACAAAATCCCATTTCATGCTCTACTGTCTGATGGAAGGAAGGGTGACCTAGGTAAGATTCAGTTTCAAACTAAAAGTCCTCTGTGTTGCACAACGGGTATTAGGACTACTGACAACAATAAAGGAAATCCTACACTTCGGTGATGGAGCAGTAACTGGTCATCTTGTAGCACCTGAAAGGGTTGTTACTATGTCCAAACTAAAACCTAATACTGATGTCTCAAAAAATAACCAAACATCATTAAAACTATGGTCAATGGACACAATGCCTTCTGCGTAGCTGTAAATGTTGATAGATGTGTTAGTTTATTCTTCTTTAAATATAAAAAGGTTATTTTTATACTGAATAAAGACAGCAATGTTGTGATGGTGAGCGGGTAGAGGGTATGTCACAGGATCACATTGGTTTGGAGATCAGAAATGACCACAGAATCAGGAATGATTGGAACACAACATACCTTTTTCTAGACAAGCTTGGTGAGTACTTTAACGGGGGGTGGGGTCTCGTTCTGTGGAAATGGGTGCTCTTCAGTCGCTTGGAATGTCAATCAAAGGAAAACAGCACACCAGTAAACTGTTAGGTACTAGAATGATATGGCCTTTGAGAACCTGAGACGGAGAATCAACAGGGAGTGACTGCGAGTGACGTGTTTCCCACTCAAACTGTCACTGCAGTCGGAAACTGGTTCAGAGGTATTTCTTGTTTATGAAGATTTCCCACCCCTTCAAATCTGGAGCCAGGCTAGTCTTCCTGTTGTCTTTAAACTGTGTCCAGTACTGAAGTGTCAGTACTCATCTGAGTTCTTCCTGTATATTTTGCAGAAGGACAGAGAGACCCTCTATAAACCATAAACAGAGAGTCTCCCAGTGTGCCAGGGAGTTCTGCTGATGCCACATCTCCGCTCCAGGCCAATCATTCAGCACATCATCATGTGGCCGATGATGTCAGATGTGTTGCGATTGGGTGGCTGATATCTCAGACGCCGAGAACTGACAAACAGAAACGTCTGATGCAATACGAACAGCAACACAGCGAACTTTGGCAGGGTTTCTTTTTTTTCACCGTGGTTAAAAGAGCTGTGCTTTTAATACCTGATACGGTCTTAGAAATCAATTCACTGCTGTGTGTGTGTGTGTGTGTGTGTGTGTGTGTGTGTGTGTGTGTGTGTACGGAGGGGAGGTACACATGCAAAATGTGCTGCAAAAATTGAGAAACACTTTTTTCACCCATAACTATGGCTTCTACATCACCATGTACCACAGACCTCATCGGTGTAGAATACCCTAAAATTCCCTTCACCAAGACTGACCAGCACAAGTCCAGAGTCTGTCACACAGGACAGCTTACACCACGGCATGAGGGCGTGACCCTGTCTCACGTTGAGCAGAAGTGCTACTTCACCTGAAGTAATGGAGCAAGAGGCTGACAGAAGCAGTCAAAACATTGTCACAACTAAACATTGTTCCCCTCTCCCCATATCCAACCCCTCAGCTTCACACTCAAACAGTGATACGCATTCCAGCACTTTGTGTGGTCTCTGCTGAAGGAGACCTCCCCGGATACAAGACGGCCATTATCAGCTTTTGGTGTGTTGCCATGTGGGTGATGACGTATGGAAAGTGAGAGTATACATATCATGACTATGATACATTTGGAGGCAGACAAAATATTAGGTACTGCACCCTTAGACTGCTCTCTCTATGAGCTACATCAGACTACAGATGGAAATTTAAATGGAAAAGGGAAAATCCATTGTCTACAGGGTCTCGAATGGCAGCTACTGATACTAATCTGTTACACTTCTACCAGTGTTTGGTAAAAGAAAGAAATCTTGCTTTCAGTAAGGCATAGTGTAATCTGAGAACACTAAGGTGCCTGTGTATGTATGTATGAACCTCTAGTGTTCACCAATGATAAAATTAATGACCACGAGAGACGTCTAGGGCTGTGATTGGACAGGCTGATACAGTTCAGCTTGAAGAGGTGTGAATGTGACCGCAACACCAAATCACATTTCATACAACAGCTACAGGACAACGTGATATTATTGGGGTTAATTATTAATCCCTGATACTTTATCCTCAACATCTATTTCATGTCATTTATGATATTTATGTGCTTCTGCCTTGCATTAAGAGTAAAAGCCCCAATTATATGATGGTAATAATGAAAGCTGTGATGAAACTGGTTTGTATGGCAAAGATCTCTGATTGGAGAAATGCTTTGAAACTTTCCTTTTTATGTGCTGTAGCCTCATTTCAATGAACCAGATGACTGGAAAATTGTTGCTGAAATATGGTCACAGGGTCTTTTTGACCGATGGCCACTACTCAGTAAGACTGCACCATTTTTTTGAGAAATAAAACGCTGCCTAGGTTGGGTGCAGAGGCAGTTTTAGGGTTGTTACAGTACAGACGGTAGAGCACCATAGGGGGCTGGCACCTTTGTGGGCACATCTGCTGCCAGAGAGAAAAACTGGGCACTGATCAAAGCCTGAGACGTGGACCCCTCCTCACCTCTATCAGGGGCACCTCTAACCGCTAACCAGATGCCAACACTGGAGTCTAACCAACCTCACGTCTGCCACGCTGGCATTTTGACCACTGTGCAAATGTTGAGATCTGCTACAAGATGTCTCCTAGCTACAGACTAAGACCAAAAGACCCTAAGATGAATTGTGTCATCTTACCAAACCATGGCATGGGGGGGTAATGTTACAGGAAGGGGTGGGTACAGAGGGTATGACTGACGCCAAGACAATCAAATGAATGGCCAGGATCTGAGAGAGTTGGTGGCGCGGATGTGTGCACACATTGTTCATTGTTTTTGTGTGGCTTCAATGAGAGAAGGATTCACCATAAAGTCCCAGGAGGAAGTTGCCCAAAAGGAGATCAATGAGCTTGGGCATAATCATCACTCACGACTGGGGAAGTCAAGCACTGTGGAGCTCAGATGAGCCAAAGTTCTCATCCACGCTCCATAGCGCTGGACTCCCCATAGCCCTGTACTGAACACTTTGCTGAACGAGAGCTGGTGCTTCCACTGAAAGAATTGGTGGGGTCAGCCTCTGGTGAGTCCCATGTTTCTTCTGGATGCTGGATCTTTGGTCGAGGGAGAGCTTGGGGTGACGTTCTGCGGGGGGGCAGAGACACACGTCCCACTGACCTGGGGCTACTCTGATGGGGGCGCACTCTCAGGTCTGCACAATGTCCTGGGGGGGGGTAAGCACCTCCTCCCAAAGTATGTTCCGAGATTTTTGAAAAGATGACGCAAATAAAAAAAAATTTAAAAAAAAAAATTGGTCCAAAGCAAGAACCCATGTCAACCCATGTGTTTTTATACTCTCTGGTTTGGGCTCAGCAGATCCTGGAGGGGTGAATTGAATGGAGAGTGCTGTTTTTGGAGCTCAGAGGTCCAGGGGCTCTCTCTGCAGTACAGAGATACCAGTATTGCGCTGGAGATGAGGGACGTCCGAAAAGCTCAGACTGTATGTGGAGCTCCTGCTCCTGTTTGTGCATATGGCAGCTGCTGTGGGCGTGTCGGGGGCATCCGGGGGCTGGCTGAGGGCCCCTTGTTAGGTTCGAGGTCTGGGCTCAGGAGGCTGGGGCCCAGGGCTCAAGGTCCGGTCCGATCTGGTCCAATCCGGTCCGGCGGGGCTGAGTCCTGGAGCCCCTGTTGCAGAGAGAGGCTCACTCATAGCCTAGGGGTAGGGTGGGGCGACACGATGGGAAATGTGCTTCCAGAGCGGGGCTGGCCTTAGGGAGGTCCTGCCCACAGACTGGCCAGCCTGGAGGATGCACAGGGGGTGAGGGGGGGGGTGTCAACGGAGGGGGTCAGACCAGAGTCCCCGGCTTGGCCTTCTCTCGTCCATACCACTGGACGTCCGCTAATTCCGAGTACAGGGGACTGTCCAGGTAACATTTGTCATTCAAAGAGCTGGAAAAAGAAACAGAAACTGAATCAATTGAGTAACTTCACATTCTATAAACATAACCTTGCTCTTCTTAGCAGTGTATTACAGACTTGGAGCCCGAGATGCAGGTGAAGTGTTCCAACGTATGGGACAAGGAACAAGTGACAACATGTTAACATTAGAACCCAGAATCTTAAGACTGTCCTGATTACGTCCCTAGCCCTGTGCCACATCCTTTAATACTTTGTGTTATTAACACCACATGTTACCTACATTCTTCATACAATATATTGACTATTATTCAACATTCCCATCAGGTTTGAACACTGTTGTTAAATCCAATAACTTGTAAAAATACAGTAAAGCAACACTTTTCACCAACACAACATGTAGCCGTGCATTCCAATGCAGATACACGTTTGAAAGCGAAAGAGCAAAAGGCAGCGTTTACGTCAGTGCATGATTCCAGCACGTGCAGAGACACGGACAGAGTGCATGCTGGGAAACAGAGCCCGTACTGTACCTCTATTCATCGGTACTTTGGTGAGCTGGAGACTGAGAGCGGTCCTCAGAGGGAGAGCTTTCTGCCGTGCCTCTGGGCCCGGAGAAGCGGACAGTGCAGTCAAGTGGAGCGGGGTTAGTGGAAGGGCGGAAACAGCAGAGAGGTTAGGAGATTAGTCCAATGTGATTAGTCCACAGGTTAGCTCTTTTAATTAGCGTAGTGACAGCAGATGGAAACAGGAAGTGAGCCGAGCAGAGGTTGTGGAATACACTGGGATATGCAAAGCTTTCTGCAGGCTACAGTTGAGGGTGAGCTCGGATGCGTTTGGCCAAGAATGCGTGTCTGTATTTGGAATCCTGTGCACGGCAAGGCCAAGGATCTAGTATCCTCCTGAGACGCAATCCACTCCTGGGTCATGTCTCAGAAAGAAGTCTTGAGCCAAATTGTTCACTGATGCACACATTCAGAGGATCCAGCAGCTGACCTGGGGTCAGCTCTGATGTTCAGTGTTCGGTTCCAGAATAAATAGGTCTGCTAGCCAAACCCCTGTTTCTATTTCTATAGCATTCACTGTATAAATCACTGTAGGTTTGCAAAAGAATGCATGCGGTTTGTTAACCGCAACGCAACCGAGTTAAGCCATTAATGTGATTGTTTGAACGGAATAACGCCTCTGCAGACACGCACTGTAAGTTACCTCAGGCATGCACACCATCTGCACACCATGACTGACTGATTCTCCCACAGACAGCAAAGCAATTATTTTGCACCATACCTTGGCAAATTGGATCTTAAGGGAGGAGAAAGGACAAGGAGGAAGACAGAGGGAGAGAGGGCAGGGGGAGAAGGTAAGAGAGGAAGACAAAAAATGGGTAGAGCGATGAAAGAGAGAGAGAGAGAGAGAGAGAGAGAGAGAGAGAGACTGGTGGGGGGGTAGAGAGAAAAAGGGGGACAGCAGGAGGGACAGAGAAGGAGACAGAGGTGGTAGAGGGGAAGGAGGGGATGGAAAGAGGGAGGGAGGCAGAGAGGGAGGGGTGGAGGCAGACAGCGGCACACTCACCCACTCTGCCAGCTGAGGATGTGCTGTGGGCTGCTGGGAGGTGTGGCGGCGGGCTCGCTGGACACGGTCACGCTCCGCTGGCTGTGAGGAGAGGCGGCTGCAGACACACACACACACACACACACACAGGGGTCAGACAGGTGCTATGGGGGTTGTGGAATTCCAGCTATGCGCGGACTGTACTGCGAGCGTCGTGGGCTTGGGGGGGAGGGAAACCATGACTAAAGGATTCCTTTCGCTTTGGGGTCTGCGGTGACAGACGTTTTAAAAAGAACAGGAGGAGGACACGCTCCATGCGCCTGAGCAGGAAGACTCATGCTGGCTCCTCACAAACAGAGTCTTATCGTGCATATTTATCTAGACGGTAACCGTAGTTCCCCGGGATTCAAACCCACAACCTTTTGGTTACATGCCCTGTTCTGATATCCTTTGATATTTTGCGACAAACCTGAAACATGCATGACTGAAACACAGACATAAGACAAAGTTCAAATAACGTTTAGCAAATGTTGTCATCTGTGGGAATCCAATCAAACAGCCTGGAGTTACAAGCCAATGCACAACATGCAGAAAGGACACTGACTTTATGGAGAATATGACTGACAGATAATCTTTATTGAAGCTCCACTAAAAGCCTGTAAATGTAGTTCGGCATGCTCTTAATTTCTGTTGATGAAATGTTTATAGCAGCCGTCTGCTGAGATTTTGTATTGCATCCAGAAAGGCTTTATACAGACTTCATTGGAGAGACAAGATTGCTGAACCCAAATTACCCCGTTTCTATGACCTCATGCATGTGATGGAGAATGGAGTCTTCCAGGGTGTGTCAGTCACGCAGCAGAAAAGGCTGAGAGAGTTCAGAGATACAGACTTGTGCCAGAAATGGTATGTTATAGATAAGGAATTCCTTGTATGTCATCTCCTGGGCACCGACAATGTCTAGGTATTGTTAACATAACAATGGATGATCGGTTGCCGTCAAAGGGAGAAAAAAACACTGCATTCTTCGCCATGTTATGTCTGCAGATTCTCTGTTTAGCGAGCAGATTACAGTGAGTGTGTGTTAGGTAATGTATGTGTCCTTGTTAGAGTGTTCCCTGTTTCACCGGCTGCAGCAGGAGCATTTAGACTGGCCCCCAGAGGAACAATCTGACCGCGTACTCAGGGGAAGGCCTTTGTTCCCTGTGATTTTACAGGCTGCTTACAGGAGAGCTCACAGCACGGAGACAGGCGCTACCACCCAGGATCCTCACTCTGCTCCCCAGACCACCCTGACAGAGCAGGACAGACTCACTACTGCAAAGCACAGCAGTGGACCAGCTACAGCTTCTCTTACAAGTCCACATGCATACACACACATGCACACACTCACAGATACTCACACATGTGCATGCACATTTTCACGTGCACACAAATTCACTCACACAGAACAAATTTTTACACACGCACTGAAAAATACAAATGTAACCACAAACTTCCTCCCCACCTCTCAGCCAGCCCCAGGGCTTTCAGACGCAGCAGACTGACCTGAGGAGGAGCTCTTGGAGAGCGTGCCGGCCCGGGCCGCCCGCCCGTGTCCCGCCGGGCCCTGCAGCGTGCCGTACTGGGAGCCGCTGTCCGAGGCGGCCGAGTTGGTGTGCGCCAGCCTGCCGTGCTCCTTAAGAGAGCCGGAGGAGCGCTGGTACCAGCACCGCAGCTCCTCCGAAACGGCCGACCTGCTGGCCCCGCCCCCGCCCCCCTCGCGGCCCAGGGAGGGAGTCCGTACGATCTGCGAGCGGGACGGGGTGAGGCGGCCCCCGCCGCTGACGCCCCCCTCGCCCCCGTCGTCCGCGCCCCCGTGCCAGCTCTCCTTGTACATGCCGCCGGCCGTGTAGGAGTTGGAGGTCTTGAACTGGGCCTTGACGCTGTAGTGGCCCTCCTGATCGCTCTCCAGGCTGCGCACCACCACGGGCGCGGCCCCGCCCTCAATGTACAGCGGGTACTCCTTGATGCGGTACTGTGAGGACGGCTGGCTCTGGCTGTGCATGTAGACGCCGTGGTGGCTGCCGCCGCCGCCGCCGCCGCCCACGCCGTTCTTGGCCGCCAGGTTGGGCATGCTGCCCGAGTTGGACGAGCCCAGCTGGCCGGCCGAGCGGTGCCGCTGCCTCTGCCGCTGCCGCGCCTTGGAGGGCGAGTCCTCGCCCAGCGTGGAGTAGTTGGGGTTGCCGCCGGCCGCCGGGTAGTAGTGCTCGGAGCTGGAGTGGCTGGCGCAGGACGAGCAGTCGTCCAGCGGGTCGGAGCCGTTGCTGCTGCGCGTGCCCGGCGTGCAGAAGTCCGGGCTGCCCGTCTCGTTCTCCGAGCCCAGCAGCTTGCCCTGAGACTCCAGGCTGGAGCTGCGGTTCCTAAAGTGCTGGGCCAGGCTGTGCAGGCGGGTGGGGCTAATATCCACAGACCTGCGGAGGGAGGAAAGGAGAAGAGAGAGGAGAGAGGAGACAAGGGGAGAGGAAAGGAGTGAGGGAGGATGGAAAGGAAAGGAGGGAAAGAAATGGAAAGAGAAGAGTGGAATGGAGGTAAGAAAAGAAATTAAAGATTAATCAGACAGGACTGCGATATTTCATTACTTACCGATAAGGTATAGAGACTGATGCTTGCATACACAAACAAACACTACATGGAAAAACGTTATATTTTTTAACTGCCTTGGACAAACCCTTTCCATCATATCCATCCATAATGCACACACAGGGGTAACTTCTACTGCTATGATGATAAATTCAGAGTGGTGCACCCTCAGTAGAGAGCGTTGACCGGCAGCGGGCGGCGAGGCTGACCTGGTGGAGTGGACGTAGTGCGGGGCGCGGGTGCGCAGGTCGGGGGTGGAGGGCATGCTGGACTGGGAGCTCCAGTGGGGGAGGCTGCGGACGGGGCTGCTCTGCAGCGAGCTGCTGCCCCCGGCCTCACAGCTGCCCGTGCTGGGGAACCGTCTGTGGCTGCCGCTGGGGAGGGAAGAGGGACAGCCCAATCACGCGCTGCGCCCTGCCCCGCACACGCAACAGCATCACACACACACTGACCGCCGCCTCCAGCGGCTCCAGGACAAAATAAACCCCAGAAAACGTCTCCGATTGGACAGAAACATTTATAAACCAGTCGTTGCAAGACTGGTACATGCAACTAAATAATGAGGTTGATTGTGAAACACTTATTTACATTTACAATTGATTGAAACAATTCAATATAAACTGGTTAACTGATGTTTCTTGCAGAGAAATGTGCAGAGAACTATGTGCCATTTAAAATCACATTCAGCACCCAACTTGCATCACAATGTGTCATGGTTAGGGGGTGCTAACCCTCACCGTGTGAGGTACTGTGTTACAGCATGACTCCTTACAGTTAAACTGGCAGAGCAGAATCCTAAAGCTCTATGGGGGGAAGCTGGTTGGGTGTTGCCAGTTTGGTGTCTGCAGTCCTGTGCATTTCCCGACAGTGCTGAAGATCAGGGCCCCTTCATGTGGACCGCATCGCGCCCGATCAACAGCCGCCCTTACCTGGAGTGGCCGTGGGAGGAGCGCTTCTTGACCCGCTCGTAGGGCTCGTCCAATGAGGACTCGCTCCACTTCTTGGGCTTGATGGGGGACTTGTCGTAGTCGCTGCGCTGGTAGTGCAGGTGCCGCAGGCCCTCCAGCGACTGCGGGGGCGGGGGCCGGCTGTGCGAGGGCGGCCGGGGCGGCAGGCCCCTGTGGGGCGAGGCGGCGGGCGAGAAGGTGCCCGTCCCCTGGGCGTCGTCTGAGGAACAGAGAGGAGGCGGTCGGTTCCCTTCCGAAAACATGGCGACTTTTTTTTTTTTTATCAGAGATGAAAGGGCCTGCTGAACCACGGGGCTTTGCTCTGGTGAAGCTGGAGCTATGAACAGCAGGGAGTCTCACTGCTGAGGGAGCGAGCGCCACCGTCAGAGCTCTGAAGACGAGGTGGTGACAATCCCGCTCAGCACAAGAGGAACCCAGCGACCCAATTCAACTGAGCTCTGCTAAGAAATGCGCTCCCTCACAACTGCTGGAATTACACTCAAGCTACTGATAATATAATGCACAACGTCTCTCTCAATCTCTCTCTAACCGCTCTTCTCCACTCCTCCATGCATATAGACACATACGCACACACACACACACACAGCTGTGTTCAAAGTGGTTCGGTATGTCATGATGGCTTGGTGTAAAGCCATTTCCATTCTGTCTGCTGCAGTGACGACACTGCTCTTTTGCCTAGAAGGGCAATTAAACTGGACATCGGCAGTGTCAATGACTGAAAGAATGCCCAGTATTACCATTAAAATCCCTCAAGAGATTAACGATTAAAGTCATACCATCATCGAGAACCAGAGCATCTGACAGGGAGCTGTCTTCAGAGCCCAGATTCGCCTCTGTGGAGCAAAACAACGAGCAACTGTCAGAATCACAAATCAGACAGAACACATAAGCAAGAGCAAGTATTTCACATGTTCTCTTCACAAACACCTACATTCTGCAGCTAAGATAACCAAGAGGACAAAAAGAACTGAAATGTGTATCGCATATACAAATACTTGTTGAGCAGTGTTCGTCAAAAGGACGTTTTTAGTCATGTGACTAACCACTGACTTAAAATAACTACCAGAAGCCTGTCTGCCATATTCACAGATAGGCTGTTTAGTATTCACAATAACCTAACATATTCCTGTCCTTCCAACACAATTAGCCCTTCTGTCTGATACTGGCTATGTGATAAGGCCCTGTCTGTCTGATCTAACTGCTGTTCGCCTGGGAAGACTTATAAATAGTTTCTCTACTTCTCTCATCTTCCAGGGTATGAAATGAGATTATCACTATTTCAGTGGAAATAATTTAAGAACCCTAATTGTTGCATTTTTTTTTCAACTGTGTCTGTATGCAAAAAAATGTCATGTAATAACAGCATTTGAGCTTCTGCCGATTTCTGCTCTGAAAACAAAGCCAAACATCTGATTTCATTACTACTGTGCCCTTTGCCTGTATTATATGAGTCACCCTGACATTTTGAAACAACAGCTTGGGGAGGATAAAAACTTTAAAAGAGCACTGTGCTAGTCTGGAATATGAGCACGCATTTGTGTAAGACTGATACTTTATCTTTCAAAGTGTGACTCAGCGAAGGGGGTTAAAATGAAAATAGCTCAAACTTTTGATAGGCTAAGACTGCTTTGAATTAATCATGAGAACCATGTGACTTATCAACTTGAATGACCTGTGTCAAGACATATGTCACATCGCAATCTAAGATTGGATTTTTTTTCTAAAACATGCATGTACTGTGGTGCAGTATGGTGTAACGGTGTAGTGGTAAGGAGCAGGGCTCATAACCTAAAAAGGTTGCTGGTTTGATCCCCGCTTGGGCACTGCTGCTGTGCCCTTGGGCAAGGTACTTAACCCACCACTGCCTCAGCAAATATCCAGCTGTATAAATGCATTGTAACCTACTGTATGTAAGTTGCTCTGGATAAGAAACAAAATGACAATAATGTAATGTAATGTAATGGGTTTCACAGCTTCACCTCTGGTTGGCTCAGATGCCTTGCAGGAAGCGCCTCAGCCAATCAGAGCTGAATGATTAGTGTAACTGTGGAATAAAACATTTTGCTTAATCCGGTGCTCAGCAGAGGAGCACGCTAAGTGAGGCTCACCCTCGATGATGAGCGAGGCCCGCTGCGTGGGCTTCTTGCCGGAGCGGACGCGGTACTCGTTGATGGCGTTCTCGATGTCCTGCAGCTTCTTCAGCGCGTTCAGGTAGGAGGTCTTCCTCTGCTTCTTCAGCTTCTTGCTGGTGACGTGCGGGTCGCTGGCCAGCCGCCGCGCCGCCTCCGTGATCTGGGACTGGATGGCAAACTCCCGCTCCAGCCGCTCCAGCTCCTCCTCCTGCCCCAGAGACACACAGATATTAACACACAAACACACACAAACACAAAAACAAAGACATACACACGTACACACACGCTCACACGCATGTACACACGTACACACACACACACACACACACACACACACACACACACACAATCACACACACACACATGCACACACATACACACACGCGCACACACACACACACACACAATTACACACACGCTCACACGCACGTACACACATCCACACTCACACACACATGCACGCACACGCACACAAAGCATCAGGGCCACACATATTTTGGTTGCATTTTTCCAAATGAACTAACTGCTTCGAAGAACAGAGCTGGAATATGTTCAGGCTCTACAGCGACAACCAGGGCCAGTACAACAGGGAACACACTCCTCCCCTAACACACTTCTCTTCTGCTGCCACACTGCACTGTCAGTGACCGCAAGGACCAGAGCAGGGGCCCATACGAACAGAGGAACCCAACAGCCCCACGGCGTATTCTCCGCAGAGACAGCAACGACAACGAAAGCATCCTGCTCCGCTCCTAGTCGAACACATTCTGTTGGATCAACGCGGAACCACATTAGACTACTGGAGCCCCCCCAGCTGAAAACATTCCCTTTGCGTGCCTCTCTGTCGTCCAGTGGGTAAATGCTAACATCCGACTTTCACTGTTTGTGAAAGTGTGTGTAACTGGAGCCTGGCAAAAACATTCACCCCACTGCTGTTTCTTCTACCATGCTATTCCCCTTGCTTTGTTTCAATGCCACAATCACCACTTCCCGTTACAAACACGAAACTGGCCATATTACAACACACATTACTGTATAAAGTACTAACATGATTATTTTGTGTCCAAACAGGCAGAATCCATTACAGATAGGGATGATGACATAAATAATTGATAAGTGATCTCATGGTCAAATATTTGATCAGCATTTGAAAGCTTGTTCATCATCATAAAATTAACAAAATCCAGAGCCTTATTCGTCCTCATCAATATTCATTACAGAGAACTCATGAAATAATGAATTCCACATCATTAGTTTTCCTGCCAGGAAAAATGAACTGCAAATGTTGGGGTTGATAACTGAAATATATAATCTTGGGAGCGCTAGGCAGGTCAACCTTGCGATGAACTGCCATGGCAGGTTCTACCATATTGAAAAGGTACCTGTGAGAAGGGTCAAAGGGCGCAGGGAAGCTCTCACCTCTCCCTTCGGCAGTATCTTCTGTTCGTCCAGCTTGAACGCCGTGCCGATTTTGCGACGGACGGTTGGAGGCTCCTCGCCCGGTTCAAGGGGGTACTCCTTCGGCAATTTGCCAGTGAGCTCCTGTTACAGGGAGAGGGACATAAAAGCACATTCCAAAACCCTCACATGCCTTGTTACAAAAGTCTCAAAAAAGGCTATTCATGCCACAGGAAATTAAACAGACTGGCTTAAACAAAGATATCAAATCTATTTTAGTGTGTATTTAAAAGCCCATCTGAACACCTCAGAAAGCAGTTATCACAAAAAGCAAATATTAGATGAGCAACGGAAAGCCCTGTTTTAATCCAGAAGCATTGTACATGCATTATGTGTTTTGTATATGCAAAAGAGGCCGATGACAGACATTTTGGAAGCAGCAGTCAATAAAGCCCCGAAAGCAATGTGGTCTTCCGTCCCCTTGGGACCGCTGTCCCGCCTCAGGCCCTTACCGCCTCGCGGATGCAGATGCTCTTGAGCTCCTCCAGCCGCTGACGCAGCGTCTCCTCCAGGGCTTCCTGCCTGGCCTTGAGCGCAGCTAGCATGTCCTTCTTGGCGGTCTGGGAGCTGTCCGACTCCTGGGAGCCTGTCAATACATGTTTCCTTTATTTGCTAACAATGCACCGGCTGACACCCAAAATAAAGCTCAAACGTGACGCCGGCTGGTAACTCCAGGCAGTCTCCGGCTCCTATCACGTGTGCTGCTATCTGAGGGCGAAGCGACAAACCTTCATGACATTCATGAGGATGAGTCTGTTCCAAACATAAGCATCCACGATAAGAGACCCTTCCGCAGAAACCAGCCCCCCAGCTGTTTCTGATACTCAGTGAATGCGGGCTCTGACAGGAATGTTATCTCTGTCATCTTCAATACAGAGTGAAAAGGGCAGAGTCCAAGGGATGGGGCCTTCTCCCACTTCCTAATATGTGGGACCAACACAGTCTGTTTAAGAGCACCCCCCTGGGGGACGAGCACTTTAGGAGAAATTAAAATTGTTGCTTCACTGACAAGTAACCCAGCCATTCCACTTCTTCAACAAAAGCAATATCCCTGACAACGTTCCCATGCTAAAAGCAACGATTCACCAGTACGACAAGCTGGATGAAATCACAAACACGCTAAGCAAAAACCAGCACAACAATGAGCACAAACAGGCGCCTCTCACATCCTGATCACTTTCAAAATTCCGACATTCCTCTGAGTTCTGATACAGGAAGGACAGGCTTATTGTGAGGGTTAGAAAAGAAGCGGCCGTTCTGTCCTGAAAGGGGTCGCGTGCGTTCAGACATGGGTGTGAAAGGCCAGACGCTGAGCTGTTTGGGGGAGCAAAACAAAGCGTGTGACTAACCAACATGGGATATCCGTCGGGCTACCCGCTGCATTGCCTGAGTGCCGATGTGTCAGCAAAGCTTCCTGAGGAGAATTCATTAGTGCGGGGGTGGGAGGGAGGGGGGAGAGGGATGAATGGCACACTCACTCATTACCGCACATGTCTGCAAGGTAAATCGCTGGAGAGTTTAGACTGTGTAGGCTGGAGCTGTTCGCTGTAGTCTGTGGGTCTCTGTGTAGCGGGAGACTCCCGCTGTGCTGGGGGAGGACAGCTGCTTGATATGTACCTTCCTGTGCTCGCCGGGTCGGTGCGCCGGCGCGGGGGACGGTCGTATTTAATAAAAGGGGGCTGAGGGCTCCTGGGGTGTGCCGTTACCTCAGAGTTATGGATCCCCTGAGAGCCACACGCTCTCACCGGCCCTGCCACACAGGAATGGCTCCTCCCAGCTGAGAGAACAATGACCTCGCTCTGCTATTAGTCCGGTGCTGCTCTACTTCCTGGCACTGTCTAGAATGCATTCGATGTACTGAAAAACAATTGCTGTGTAATCAAAAGCACTGAGGAGGCCATGTTCTGAGATATCTGAGGGGTGGCACACAAGTTAAGTCTCTGTGTATAGAAAAAAAAAGCGGGCCACCTCTCGTGAGACGAGGAACTGTGTAATCTATCAACATTGAAAAGAAAGAATGGATTCCTCAATGTGGAAGAAATCACACTCACTTTTAAAGTAGCAGGCCCAGGTTATACTGAGAAATTCCTCACGAACCATTTGAGTTTAAGAAAAAAAAACTGATTAATGTGTCAGATATGTATTCCAGAAAAAGAAAAACACACATGACCAAAGCTTTTCCAGTTTTCCACCGGACATGTCCTAGACACTGCAGAAAACCTACGGTTGGGTCCTTGTGTTCACCCAGCACCTTTTACAGATAACTCAGTACTCAGTATCAGTACCCTGTGGGACTCTGGTCCCCTCCCAATCATTTGCTGATTGAATGAAAAAACTGCTGCAACACAGGTGACTTGAAAGTAAAATAACTAACATCAGCAAAATATTGTCCAGTAAAAGTAGCTTCCTTATACTTCGGTGGCTCCAACTTCAGGGCAGCCTGCAGTGATGAGTTCTGATGAGTGTGCAGGGCTGGAATAAAATGTCACAGCAGCAGGATGGAAAAGCAGGTCCCTCGCAGGGCTCAGCGCTTGAAACCTCATTTATGATGTGGGCGACAAATCTGATATACCTTCATAATGAGACTTGTACGGTTCACAGCAGTGTTCCCATCTGACACCTGGAAGCACCAAGGGGCACGCCCACAGCGTTCGCCCCGCAGTCCTCGAGGAGGGCCGGTAATTAAGTGAGGTAGTAGAGCAGGGGACTGCGCCCGGGGCTGACTGGACACTTTCTCTAATTACCCCCCCCCTCCTAACGAGCGAGCTGGCCATGCACTGAGCCATCTCATTATAATAATCATGAGCAAAGGCCCAGTGGCCACGGATTGTGGAAAATTCACTGTAATTATCTTATGTTTCAGGGATCTGCAGTCGTAATGGCGTAGTATCATTTACAATCGTGCCAGTCATTGATGTTGTTTTAAAGCATTAAATGAAATGAACCACTATTACGCCCGCTAGGAGGTTCAGAAAAAGAGGAGAAGGGCATTCAGCCATTTTCCACAGTGTGAAACGTGGTTCTGAGGTGAGTAAGGACAAAGCAGAATTAAAACTGCCAGCAAGGAAATTCACAAGATTTATGTGAAAACGACCCCCACGGGGAAAAAACTGAAATAAAACATCAGTGGTGACAAAATGCAAAATGCTTCTCAAAATGCAAGAGTCAAGAAAATCTTGTCTTCAGAGCAGATCTTTACATTTATAGAAAAGTTCACCATGTTACAGGTGACGGCTGAGCCACGTCATAGAGAAAGGGCTGAAATTTAAACGTATCCATTGCAGGCCTGCCTGCCTATGAGAGCCAGAGCCAGCACTGCTATCTAACCCATTAGTATTCAGTTAGAGCCGTTTCAATAAGCCTAAGAATGAATGGCTGCTGAAAATAAGCTTCTACATCACGGCTTGTGGATACCACATGTTAAAGTGAAAGGGGACACCGAGCCTTTACCAATGTGCCTGCACTGGGCCTCAGGGAGACCCTAATTCTCTGGGCAAACAGAGCCCTGGTGGCCTGCTGTGTGAGTCAGCCAAAGCTGGAAGAGGGATTAGAGCCGCCCAGCTCCTCGCGGAGACTCAGGATGTTTGCTCTGCTCCGCTGTGGGGCTTTGCTTGGGTGTCCCGGAGTGTGGGGCACAGCGCTGGGGCCGCCGCACCTCGCTTCCTCCTCCTCGGGCCTGTGTGGGGCTCGGTTCAGAGTGAGGCTGACAGCAGGGGTCTGTACCACTGCGGGGTCGGGACCTGAGCCTGGCCCTCCCGCCTGCCGCCTGACCCCTGACCCAGGTGGTCACTGGACTCCGGTGAGTCTCTGTTTTGCAGGGGTATGACTTTGCCCCTCTGACGTCTTCACAGATTCCGTCACTCCCTAAGAGATCTGCACGGAGTGGCCCAGGAGGACATATACTCAAATCCCTTTCCCAGGGGATGCATCTGTCATGCTTGATTACAGCAGACGTTGCTTCTGACAGGAGTCCCAAAGCCAAAGCTCCTTTCTCTGCACCCAGATACTGCAGTCAAAAGCTGGGAGCCTTGTGGAGCTCTTTAGCAAATGAAACCTCTTTAGCAGGCGGGTATGCACCTGTATTTACGTTTGAACAATGGAAACCAACCCGACAGCCACTTTACACAGGGTGAAAATAGTCAGCCTCGAAGGAGGGCCTGCAAGCACCTTCATTCCACAGCTGTTGATGCAGTTAATAAAAGGCTCTGTGCCCTACAGAAAGGCCTGCAATGCGTTCTACCCAAAATGGCACTGCAGGAATTTCAGCACATTCCAAACCAGATGACTGGCATTTGTTTGGAATCCTGCGCAGCATACGCAATTTTCTCCCAAACCGATTTGACAGAATTCCACGCAACACAGTCTCTTGTTTACAAAAGTCTGTAACAATGGAAACTTAATCTCCTCACAGCCCCCAGCAGACGTGCCTCTCGCTTACACTCATCTGCTCGCCGGTCCCCCTCCATGTGAAGACAGAGACCGCATTCCCGGCATGTGTGGCCAATAAATAAGACGCGCTGATCCCCACTTACGAAATACGACCCTAATGAGGACATATTAAACACGGCACGTCCCCCGAGGACCTCGCCATTTGAACATGAAAACCGAAACCCGGGCCTCCTTCCAAAAGCAACACGGAGCGATCCGAAGGCCCTCTGGTTATTTTACACAAGTTCATTTCCTTCTCCCGTAGTTGTGCTGGGAACCCAGTGCTGGCACTGGAGGGGCTTGCTTACTGAGTCCTTGACATCGACTGTCCTCAGCAGAACACATGTGTGCACTGTGGAGGAGTAAAAATGTTCTGGCATTTTCACACGTGTGTCCTGCACACATCTGACAATGGTGGAAGTGCAACAGATGGTTCAGACACTATTGTTTGTCCATGGTCTTAAGATGGACAAAGATAAGGACTTAAGATAACTCTTTCCTGGTATGAAGGTCTCCTCACATGACGTATAACTCTGCATATTCCTGAGTATGACTGTCTGCCCACCTGGAGCACAGCTCTATATATTCCTGGGTGTGACACTATACTGACTCAAAATGTAACTGGGTATATTCTAGATCTCAATGCTCCAGTAACCTGAAGTATACCTCTCTATATTCCTGGTTGTGGCACTGCATAACTCTGTATATTCCTGGTCTAAATGCTCTGCTCACCTGAGGACAGCAGACTGCCGCTGCTCCCGCTGATGATCTTGCCCTTGCTGCCCATGTTGGCCAGTTTGGAGGTCTTCAGCGTTCCTGTCTCCGTCAGGTCGATGGCGATCTCGCTCAGACTTCGCGCTGCATGGATTTTCGACTGGAGAGCCAAAGTGATTCAGGCAACAATGGATCAACATTTGTTCCATACATCCTTATGATGGTCTTCTCTAGAAATCCAGCATTCTGCTGCCCTTTTATATGAAAGTGAATACACGCAGTTTTTCAACACAGCCTACTTAATAAAAACTAGCCTAGGGTCAGAACCGAGAGCAGATATTCTCTTATCAGAGGTAACAAGACTCCTTCCATCACTGGAGGTCTTCAGCTAAACTATTTCAAGTGACCAAATCTCCTTAGCCAGACCAGGAAGGGAAGAAAAATACTCTCTTCAGTGGTAAACTGTTCCCAGTCACAGAGTGTCTAGATTGTAACAGACATAGTAACTGGCTGAAAGAAGTGGGTTGCTAAGAGATGCGGGGAATCCTGGGCTTAAAGGGGACATTTGCATTCCGAACTCAAAAACCTGAGGAGAACCAATCAGCAACCTGCTGCCCTACATCTCCACATTAATCTGCAATGAACACACAGATGAATTCCAGTGCTAGAAAAAACCCACTTACAGCCACACTTACATTACAATATGTATTTTGTTATGTGACATCCTTATCCATGAAGTATTGTGTGTCTTAATGTACATTTGGCAATTTGTCCATTTATACAACTGGACTTTAATGAAGCAATTTGCCTAAAGGGCACACCAGTACTGTTCACACCCAGAATTCAAACCCAGAACCTTCTGATTAAAATTCAAGCTCCCAAACCAGTTAGTAAACAATGTGGCTCCATATCAGTGCCATTAAAAAACCCTCAAGACAATCTTTCTCACTAAAAAGCTAGAGTGCATAATGATATTGACCTAGTATCTGTTGCCTAGACCATCCTTAATCCCAGGGACTGAAGAAATCTTGGTCTTCTGGGGGGACTAAAACACAGAAAAAACTGCAGAAAGAGACCCTGCATCTTCAGCACCGATTAAAAGGAGAACGCACGCTCACCCACATATTCCTACAGGTAACCCCCCAGGCCCACTCACTCACCTTGCTCTGCTTCCTGTCCAGGTAGAACTGGTGCTGACTGATGGCCATGGCCCAGATGGATTTTATCAGGGCGGGGCTGGCATACCAGGTGTGCACCGCGATGCCGCTGTGGCCAAACGTCCTTCGGGTCACCGACGCCCTGCAGTTGGAGGGAACACCAAAACCACTTTATATACACTGTTTACAATCTTGCTGTCGTGTCCAAGGCCGGTTATACATCATTAATAACCACAAAACATGTCATTGTTCACAACTGCTATTACATACATAAAAAAAATGCCAAACCACATTATGAAAATTGTTCTACAATGGCATTTATATATCAATTTTATAAACCACAGACTCATAACCTTGTTTACACTCTTGATATTCACCATTGTGCTCCACATCATTCTCAGCACAAAACACTTCATCGGCCTGTTTTATGACTACACAGATTTGGCTCCGCTGCAGAACTGATAGAAAGGCCACACACAGTGTTTCCCACAGAGTGTACCACAGGGTGCTGACTGAGACACCTCTGCCTGAACTACAAACCCGCTTACACAAACAGAGAGGACCGAGTCTGTGTTTTGCTTGAGGCGGCCAAATTCAAACAAAAATAGACCCGTCTTCTTTGTAAAAGCCACATGTTAAGCAGGACAAGCGCCGTGACAGTGAAAGTGACCGCCATTTTCCCCCAGGCTGTTATTAAAGTGTCATAAATCCGCCTCGGCTTGGTTAACAGTCCGGCCTCCAATCTGTGTGGAGGCCTGCTGGAAGTAACTGCAGTCTTCCACCTCGCTTCACTTGGTCGATGAAGTGACCAAGTGGGAGTCCGATAGCCATCTCTCCTACAGGGGGAGCAGATTCAAAGCAGCAACCACCCCTGCAATCATCTGCCACTTTCAATCTCAAATGCTGTTCCTCTTCCTGGCCCGCATACTGGACTCTAAACATAACGGTTAAAGAGTACCCTGAGCTGTCCACTGAAATAAACTAAAAAACCCAGGGCAACTCAAGGGAAGTGTTTGACTGAACAACTCAAACATTCATAAAATCCCCCCTCGCAAGGTTCGTTGTGTGTCCTTCGTACATCTGGGTTTAATATTTCCACTTATTCCACTTCCACTTATCTTTTTAAAATTCTCTTTTTCTTACATCTGCATATTTTCAGAGAAAGATCCGTGGTGCCTTTTGAGGAAAGGAAAAAAAAAAGCCCACGTGAAGCTGACATCAGAAACCTAGAGAACCGCGCTCGCCCAGGTTTCCTGTGTAATTTTGCGACACCGAATCGTTCCAGGGATTCTGGGAGAATTGCTCGAAAAAGTGGCAGAAATGAGGTGTTACACGAGAGCCTGGCCTGGAAATGGCATGCTGAGGGAGCGCTTTCTGCGCTCGGGACGCTCAGAGACGACGGAGCGGAGGTAAGCGCCGCCGTGCGGCTCGGGTTACGCTGCCAGGGCGCAAAGCGCAAGAACAATGAAGGGAAACCTACATCTGATAATGAACATACGCGCAAAAACCGAACTCCGCGTAAAGTCTCCCACAGTCTGCGGGAGAGGGGGGGGGAGTCGCTTCTGGTATAACTCATACTGCACGCTTGTCCAAGTTTCCATGCAGGCTTATTTGGTCATTATGTGTGACTGCGTTTCTTTCTGCGCTGGTAACAGAAACGTCACCTGTTGCTCAAGGCATTCTCAGAAGTCACCCTTCAATAAATCAACCAATCAGTAACATAAGCTGCACCTAATGTAGCATCCGTCACTACGGAAATTGTATTAATTTAGCCAGAAATCAATAAGTGAATAACTAATTCACTTTTATTATTAAATAATTGTTTGTATAACTTGACTCCCTGTAATGCAAGCTCTAAAAAAAGTAATATTGTGATTGAGTGATGAAACTGGTCCTGTGTTGTAATGGACATTAAACATAAACTACATCAAAGAATAAATAAAACAAGTACCTTCAGCAATAGGAAAGAATCCAGAGCACAAAAAGGAATTCCACCAAGCACATGCATATAGTAATCAGAAGAGCAGATGTACACACAGAGACCTGCTCAGTGAGACCTGCCTCAGGTCCAGCTGCGCTGAGGTGTTGTATAGATTTACCTGCGAGGGTCATGCACTTCCACAGAGAACTTCTTCTCTCTGAAGTAGAGGTTCTCCAGCTGCCTCCATTGGAACACCTGAAGAGAGGGGCAGAGAGACACAGACGTGACGCTTTGCGCCTCAGAGCGAAGACACTGCCTCTAATCACATCCAGACACGGCCACGATGCCACACTTTCCCCGGGCCCCGGCCCGGCAGGACACTCCGCTCTGAGAGGAAGAGCCGCTTGCCTTTCCGAGTCCCTTCCTCCTGTTTTCTCCCCCCCTCAGTTCTCCTTTAAAGCAGGACTTTGCTTGTAAAAAGTCTGTCCACCCTGCTGTCTCTCTCTCTCTCTCTCTGTGTTAAACCCCTCCGGGGGAGCGTTCTGAGCCAGCGTGTGGGAGCGTGCGGCTGTAGTACGGAGCAGTTTCCTCTCCACAGAGCAGGAGGAGTTCTATTCTAAACCCCCTCCACCCGAATCTCCCCCCCTCCCCTCCCCCGCCCCTCCTCGACCCCTCCCACCTCCCTGTGGGACGGCAGTTCCTGCTCACATATCAGCAGCGGGGCTCAGGCCCCCGCATCCAGCAGGGAAAGGGGGGGATGTGTGGAGAGCCCAGGGGAGAGAGTTACTGTATCGAGCATTCGCTTTGGCCCGCCCTCCTCTCAGCGCACCAAGCAACTCCACTGTTGAGAACTTTGTGTTTTGTTTAAGGTTTTTTTTTTTTTTTTTATGAGAGAGGAACTGCTTCCGCTCCAGATAAAAATGTTGTGTATGGGTCTCACACAGACTGCAGCCGTCCTTGCCGACAGCAATCAGAGACTGATTTACCGACCCGATCCCAACTCAGCTGAAAAAGCCTTTTCTCCTCTGAGAATGAGGATCTGTGTGTAGCATTCTTACCCTTTTCCTTTGTCTCGCAATGCTTGCACTCTCTAAGGAGGAACCTGCCAGTTAAAATACTCTCTCTATAGGAGACACTGTAAAGAGAGATCATTACTGCTATTTATCATTCCTGCAGTAAAAGGCTATATACCATAATAATAGGATGCAACAGGGTACATTCCTTGGCTTGGATATAACCTCAAGTGCAACTCATCAAGTGAGTGTTAAGAGGGAGGGGGGGGGGTGTCAGAGAGGCAAAGAATGCACCCAGCCTGGGAAACAATGGGAAAAGAGAGGGGGCAAACTGGACAAACACAAGCAAAGAGCTGTGGTCTGACTCAGCCCAGCTACTGCAGCCCGGCTAATGAGACCTGCGATCCAACACACACATACAAATGCACGCACAGCCTCAACATCCAAACCCTGCTGAACCGTGAAGCGGATTTGGCGAATTCTGATGTGGAACAAATCGGTGAGCTCAGAGTCACCGCGGGGGCGGGAGAATGTTTGTCTGGCCCAAGAGTAATGGAGTGTTTGACGGTGAAAGGGGAAGGTGGGGGGGGTGTGTGTGTGTGAAGGCGGGGACACGGTCCCGACTCCACCGCGATGCTGTCCTCCGGCCGACCCATCTCGTGTGCATGTTAAGGGGCGGGTCACTTTTTGTCACGCCGTCACGGACACATTGGACATCTCCCTGCAGCTCCGGTGCTAACACGTGACCGTGGCTAATGCAGGTTCAATGCCGGTGTGGAAAAGCGGTGGTGCTGGAAGGAGATCTGGGCTGCCTAAAGCCTCACAGCGTGGCCCCATATTGCTGGTGGCAGGGGCTCGGATTTGGGCTTAACCCATGGCTGTGACTAATGCCCACATGGAGGCTGACCTATAACACCCTCAGTTCTACCACTGCTCGGGAATGCAGAGTATGCCAGCTGTTTGTTGTGTGTGACAGTGTCCCACTCAAAATTGGTTCCTGGGGAGAATAAAGGGGGGAAGGATTGTGATGTGACACCACACAATGTTCTTGCTGAACTCTCACGATCAATACACAGCTGAGGCTACAAAAAGACGGAGGCCATTTTAAGGCACTCTGCAGTAATTAGATGCATACTTGTGTTATTTTTATGGGTTTATTTTGTTGAGTGCACTTCGGTGCCTAGATAGACACCCACTCTGTGTCCGTGGATGTGAGTGCTTTTGAGTTAATGCTCATCTAAAAGTATATCCAGTTATTATTGTAGTGAAAATGCTGTGGAACGTCGAAGCAGCCAGCGAGCAGTTTTTCCGGGCACGCAAGGGAACGAGTGGCATATTTGTCAGTGGGGCAGAAGATCTACCCACCCAATCTTTAACCACAGGCTGCGTAGAGACTACACACATGTTGTCAGGCATCATCAAAGTCAACACACTGTGTCATAAATAACTGACACCGCAAAAATGGCCCTGGTAAATCTAATTTTATTTTGTTTGCTTTTTTTTTTTTTTATAAGCTTCGTGCAAATTCCTTGAGACAGAAAAAAAAACTCAGACTATATTATGACCGATGCATTTCACGCCAAGCAAATCCTTGCACGTAACAGAACATGGAGCCGTCAAGCCCAACAGCTCAGAGGGCCTCCTGTGAAATCGGGCTGTGTTTCTAAGTTTTGGACTCGGAGACTGTCAGATCCAATCCAAAGCTGTCCCAGCTTCCAGATCCGTTCCATATGGCTGATCCGCGCACCTTTTCGCTGCGATTAAGCCGAATCGAAGGAAAGCCTCGTCCGTGGGAATCAGTTTTAATGCGCTGGGAACTCTGAAATCTGCACTCAATAAGAAGAGCCGCATACATTCAGAGAAAATGAAAGCCATGTTGTTTGTACTGTACTATGCTTCTGATTTCCAGCCTACTGGCACGGCTCTTTCCATCACAGTGCAGACTCTTCTATGGTGTGGCTACAGGGCCTCTTTCAACACTGTGCCACAAAACAGTAGGATAAAATAAATCATTACAGAACCTTATCTGATTCACATTAAAAAGCCCGCTTACACCTCAGAAGGCTCCAAGAAAAAACTGCTTAATGCTGACAATATTTACACGTAGCAGCTATAAATGAACCGTGGCCATCTAACATCAGCATGCAACATTGCCAGTGTTTAAGTTTACGGATGGCAAGATGTAAGAAATCCACCACTTAGAATGAAGTTACCGACAACAGCACAGAAAGCAATATTCACCCAAGACCAGTACAGAACAGTGTGTATAACTGGTGAAATCAGAGCCTGATAGCTTTAAGCATTGTGAGGCTTTTTAAAATATTTCCATCTGCATCAATACACCCCTATGACATTTTCGTGCAGCCCCATAAAAGCCCAGTGTTGTCCTGTAATCACATGTTCACCTATAAACACAATGAGATGAAGATGTGAACATGTTGGCCCTCAGGGCAACCTGCGGTAAACCCGGCCCAGATCATAGAGGAAATAGCTGCACGTTCCTGGTTTCTGCTCAGGAAGCACTTCTTTCAAAGTCCATTAATCCCCCACAAAGACAGCAGAAAAGAGCTGCCGTGTTACTGAGGCAAAGCATGGCAGGGAGGGCTCTTACAGGGGCGCCCAGGACTCAGAGGATCGGGACGCAGGGGAAGGGCGGGGGAAATTTGTATTTCATTGTTGGGTATTAATAGGGCAGCCAGTGGTGTGGGGAGGTCATTGTTTTTCACTGTGGGCGGGGTGGGGGTTTGGCGGACGGAGCGCGCCCCCCCTCCCTGTCTGTGGACACCCCCCGTCCCCTCTAAGTTTTTCATGCCCGAAGCGACCCCCCCTCCCCCTGTGCCGGTTGTACATCCCGGGCCTAAGCGCGCTGGATCCTCTCCCTCTTGGGGGCAGACGCGCTAATGTTTCCAGCATGTTCCCCGTCGTCCCATTTGAAGCCGTAATCCTGCGCGGGGGCTCCAGCTGCATTCCCGTCCTATTTGCAGACGGTCGGAAGGGCCAGCGGCCGGGGCGAGTCACTCATTACCGAGTGCCGCAGTATGACAGCTGTCACCGTCACCCGCGCTGAAAGATGTGCTTCATGCTCAATAAGCAAGAAAACTAGAGTCAACCAGTTCATCGCAGCATAAGTTTCTGACAGAGGGAGAAGCCTCCAAAACATGCAACCACAAGTTTATCTGTTTCTAAGGTCTGCTGAAACCCTGGTTACATCTGAACAATAATTTTATGTTTTGAAAGTAAAATGTCAGATGGAATTAACCAGTTGGTATGCTTCAACATCCAGTTCTTGTATTCAGCCCTGACTGTGTCTCATGTAAGAAGAATAAGAATAAGAATAAGAAATACTTTATTAATCCCGAAGGAAATTTGAGTGTCACAACTGCACCGTCCGGCACACATCAAAAACAACAAAAGAATAAATTGAATAAAATAGAGAGGTATAAAATACAACAAATAGAAAGGTGCGTACACACAAATGCACACCAGTATTTATATATATGCACTCGGTCTACTGAAACAGACATGGGTTTAGCCTTCCTCTGTTGATTGAAACATCTGCTGATGACAATAAAGAACCTTGTGCCTGTGTCTAATTAAGATAAGCTGGCCAGGGAGAAAGGAACAGAAGCGGCCCACTGGCCCTGCCTATATACCAGAAATGAGTGGTTTGCTTGTGAAACAATGGCCTGGATGCATATCTGCACGTACGTCCCCCCTACAAGACGCTTCATTAATTTAACCACAAACCCAAAGAAAACAGGAGTAGAAATATCTCTCTCGGGTGGAGTCTTGTGAACTTCTTACATGGATTATAGTTTCCCTTCAGTTTCATATGCTGCGGTGACCGCCTGAGGAACAGCATCTTATAAAAGAGTGCATTTTGATTTATACCTCTTCTATAACTACCACTTGGTCGTTAAAGCTCATCCCTAAATGTGATGGAAGGTATGCATTAGAGTGAGACAGGATAGAGTTCGCACACACAATGGTTACCATGGCAGTAAATATGGGATATTCCGCGATGTATGCGGCCGTTAACCTCAGCTCTCCCGCGGTTCGCTGGATGGCCGGATCAAAGAGGAGGCTGGGAGCTGTAAATTTGGATCTGGCACATCAGTGAACTCAGCCTCGCTAAGCAGGACCAGCTGAGAGGTGGAGTCCCCTCCGCTGCTGTTTGCCATTGAGCAGACTGAGACTGAGATCACAGCTTTTACACCTACTAACACATGGAGCTGTACTTCCCATCTCTCAAACACACATCCCACGGCTGTGGTGCAGGGAGACTGAGACACAGCTTTTCAGATAATGACAAAGGAGCTGGAATACGCATCTTAAAGCTGATTTCTAGTGAGGCTACACAAAGAAGCTAAGACCCTGGGAGAAAATACAAATCCCAACCTGCAGACCGATCTACAAAATTGCAGGATTAAAAACCTCATGTCGTCTGTTTGATGACTGAGACCTGAGGTTTGGGGCAGGGGTCGGGACGAAAATTAGATGATTTTTTTTTTTTTAAATGAAGGGGCCACAGAGGAGTCATGCCCTGGGCACCGGTTCGGACCTCTAACCACCCGTCATTAAATAATCAGCCCCCACTTAAACGCTCTGCCTCCCCTGCCCTGCCCCTGGTGACGCAACCCAATTACCTAAAAACCCTCCCGACTGCAGGATCTACCCCAGCCCGCCGGAATTCGAGTCACGAAACGGCGGCGAGGCGGGCCCCGCGCTGGAATGTCCTCATTAGCGGGGCGACGCGAAAACGGTTCGCAAGCGTGCGGGAGGCTTTGCTTTCTCCCCTGCGCGGGCTTTTGGCAGCCAGAGACACAAACATCCGACTCAAACTGCTGCAACGCTTTATTTCTCCCCGCAGAGCGGCTATAAATCCTGGAATCTCGACTAAATGATGCCATGTGTAAAACACATGGAAGAACTTGGAACGCGCCACGAACGCAAGAAATTAACGTGAGTGGGCTTCTGTGTTTGATCCCCCCGCTACTGTCCGAAACGTTTTATACGTTAGGAGTTAACATTCCCGTACAGGCGTACACTGCAGCAGAAATGACTGCTGCCTCTATAGACCTTGCCTGAATAGGCACTGCATTAAAGAGCTTCTAGTAAAATGAGTACAGTCTGAGCCAAATGGCCAACAGCAGTTGTAAAAAACAAAATCTGCTGAAAATGAAAATCTGCTCCAAAGTGCTGACTAATATGACAGGAGCACAGTGTGAGAGGCCGCATTCATCCGGATGGCCGGTGAGTCCACGCCGCCTGCCGCCACCCGTAAATAAGCTCTGTCGTGCCAGACTGTGGAATGCCATTCTTTCTGGGCCTGACAGCTCACTAGCTCATCCCTTGACATCCTCTGTTGTCCTCAACATTCCAGCCCTTGAGTAAACAGTTCAAACTTCCTTTGATTTAAAGGAATCAGTCTCTGGTCTAAGAGACCAGGAGTCTTCGAAAAGGAAAGGTTCAAAACTCTCCTCCTCTGTTTTAGTGAGCCTAGTGTATTGGTTCCTCAACCCTAGAATTTTACCTTTGGCCTGAATAATAGTTTTGAGCCTGGGGGATGGGGGGAAGGCGGCAGCTCAGAGCCATTGCAGCAGCAAGTTCTATTACAAGAACCTTTGTAGTGGAGCCCTTCTCAAAATAACCCCAATTGTTTCTCTTTACGCTTTGTCTGATTCGATATTGCTTTGATTGCTATTTATGGAACAATCTGGCTGGTAAGACCGTGAAAACATTTTTCCAGAACATGATCTCTTTGTGGAGACTATTCGGGAACAGTCATGGTGGGGGGTCCGGGGGGTTATGAGGGCAGTGGGTGGGGTAGGGAGCGTAAAGTACACAGCTGAAATGGTACCAAACTTGGGCTTGTTTAACCAAGATTCAAAGCGTAATCTCTCCTCATGCACACGGCTCCCCTCTTTGAAGTTTCTATCCGTGAATTTCAGGCAGAGCATCAGTCAGCCGTGGCTTTCTATAGAGGTCACCACCGCAATTAAGGCGGAAAAGTGCTGACGAGTGAGTCGCCGCGGCGATGCATCTTCCCCATCCTCTGCTCCACCGGCCAGGAAATGACCCTTCAGTCCCTGTGCTTTATGAGAGAACGGCCATTGGGAGAGTAGTCACAGAGGATGCGAGAGAGGGGGCTTTCTCTCCGCCTGTCCCCAGCTGTTGGCCCTCACACAGAAAGACGTAATGGAGAGAAACTACCAAAAGGGGCTCAGCCCGACTAAACGGCGACTCTCTGACCAGCCGCTGACAGGCCATTAAAGTGGCCAATCATGCTGTAACACATTAGACAAAATCATTACAGCAATCACCTTTTACTCTGCAGTCGCCCTGTATTCGTTTCAGAGCTTCCACTGCGGTACTTCCACACTCCGACTTGTGTTACATTATCCTGCTTTTGACTGGTCCCTTGCTGTGATGAGGGGGTGGGGTGGGGTTTTCTTTGTAAAGGTCACCTCTGTACTGGCCTGCCTCACATTAACACAGTCAGAGATCAGGGATGTTAACAGCTCCGCTGTGGAGGCAGTGAACAGCATCCTGCTGGCTGCTGTACTTCCCTGTAGAAGGTCACTCCTGCTGCGTGCGACATGCTGTGACTACTCCATCACTTCAAAACATGGGACAGACCAATGCGGCCACTGCACCCTTTATATAAGCACCGATACACTGCAGAAACGACTGCCCGTTTCTACCATCCTCCTTCTGGCAGAGAAGCAAGGCAACAAAATGAAAATGAAAAACCTGGCAAAGCAATAATAGTTACAACATTAATGCCATCCACCCGTACTGTAATCACACTGTAACAAAACCATTCAAGGCAATAAGCTAACTGCTTGTATTTAAAACTGCACAAGCTGAACTTGCAACTTTTGTACTGAGGACCACAAAAATGTTAAGTGAAGCCTCTCTTCAGCCTACACACGTAGCCAGGGTCCACTGTGGTCTCTTGCCACAACAAGACAACAATGCAACTTCAACGTTCCTGGAAAGACTGGTGTCAGTGGGTCAGGGTCAATCGGAGGCCAATTGACACTATAGCCCTTCGGACTGACGTAGTGTGTCACTTTTGCGAGGGGACGGAAGGAGTGTGTCGGGGCTGTTAAAGCCATACACAAACAGCTCCTGTTTTACAGGAGCCCCTGGGGTGAAAGGTTACGGCCTACAGCAGCCCTCGGAACAACAGGGGCAGTCTGACCAGGGACTGTGAGTGGTGTCACCACAGACCGGAGTGGGCATTCTTTCACCAACGCACATTTTACAAGGAGTGCTGTGTCACTGCTGTTCAGTGGCATACTGACAACTGCTCAATTGTGTGGGTTTCCTGTGTATTTATAACAACGGGTGGACCTGCTATATTAACGGATGTTAAGATGTTATCTTAAGATGCCAAAAAAGGCTACTTATGGAGTGCAGCATCATGCATAAACACCAGAATCTTTAAATTAAATGTGTGGTATGAGGCAGTGCACAGCAACAGTTTAAGAACTGTACAATGAGAACTCCAAAGCCTCTTTCTCTTACCTTTCTAGGCTTCACTTTGTCTTGGTGGTCGTACTGAAAGATCCCCTTGTAGCTCAGCCCCAGCCACCACGGAATGCCTTGCTTGTCCTGTTCCAACACAGCAGTGAAACATTTATTAGAGGAAGCGCTGAGGCATTGTGGGATACGCTATCATGCGCTCCCAACAGCTGCGGATGGATCAATCGGAGGCTGCTCTGCGTCATTAACCGTCACAGCTAAGGATGGGCTGCATTCATGGGCCTCTCTGGTCCTGCTTGAAAGATGGGCAACAATGTGAGGTAGCGGTTAAGGAACTAGGCTTTGAACCAGAAGCTTGTAGGTTAACTTCCCATGTGGGCCACTGCGTCCCTGAACAATAATTATATACAAGAATAACATGTATAAGCACCGGAAGTTGCCCTGGACAAGGGTGTGTACAAGGAAAATTATTCAACAGACAAAAACACAAACAGGACTGAGATTTTTCCCAAAGAAAAAGCTGGCATCAGAGAGATGCTGCTGAAAAGTGCGGTGAGAACCTTGTGTTCTTTCGCAATTTAGATTTATGTGAATTATTTTCCATCTGTAGCGGTGATTTATCACATTTTGTTTTCGCAACAGAGCAATCTCTTGTATTGACGCAGATACTTAGCAGCCTTATGCTAATCAAGAGCGACTTATCTAAGATACTGTCTGTGACCACGGCAGCCCGAAGTTAATTAATATCAGTTGCTGCCCTTGAAGGTGTTCTATAATACACTGTTGATTTTTATTCAGCACAGCTCAGAAACTTGTGTCTTGACTGTGCCCAGTGAGAAAACAAGTTTAAACATTATCTTCAGATCAATAATTTTAAGACCCACCTTCACAGCATAGTAATGGACTCCATATGTGGGCAGGGACTCCACTATGCTCATGTAACTGTGGAGGAGAGGAAACGGAGACACATGGATCACACTTGGAAGTGCGCACTCAGCACTGACAGGCACACTTTGCTAATGTCTTCAACGTCACGCACACTTACAGCACTCAGAAAAACATGAGCAGCACTCCTTTCACACATGAAATAGTAAAAAAAAAACGTCTCACTGGCTTTGGTCACTGTGTATCATTGAATTATATCAACATTTTTTTTTAATGGAGTGCAATGAAAATGAACCCTGAGGAAAGTGTCTGGTAGGACACACCAAATCAATGATCATTAGAAGGGTATTTTACAGAAGTAATGTCTAACCTATGTGTCTTCCAGGAAACACAGAGAATGAACATCCTGGTTCTCTCTATGAGAGCAGCAAATGACAGAAGACAAGTGGAGACACATAGGTGTTGGTGTTTTCTTCTTACTTACTTGACAATGGCCTGGCCCCTGGACTGACCACTGAGCTTCTTATAGTGCTCAATTACCCGGTCCTCGCTGAGACAAAAACCAAGCAAAGCGTTAGTTAGACACAAGCCATACTGAAGAAAAACAGAGCCCACCAGTTCACACCAGGACCCCCCAGTCTCTTGGGGTTTAGGTCTGACTCAGGGTGTGAGTAACGCAGAGAAGCAGATATGGACTTGAGACATGACAGGAATTAACTGAGAGCGAGACAGATCTCTGATGACCCATCTAGTTCAGGGCAGGGATTGTCCTTCTCGACATTATAAAATGCAGGGTGGGCCGCTACAGGATTACAGGGCGACTTAATACTGGAGATAAGCAGTGATGCGGGCATGAATCGGCAATCTCAGGCCAGAGGTCAGCGCTGAGAGAATCCGCTTCAGATGAGTAAGAGGGTTCTGACTTCTCTGGGCGTATGATGAGCGTCTGGAACCAGTCAGTGAGGACATCAGAGAGGGTTCACTAAGCGGATGTGCTTTGATTGACTGAAAGGAAGTCGGCCCACAGAGGGAGTTACAAACGATACCCTGAAGAGGACGGCTCCCCTCCAAGGAGCAGCAGAGCCTGCAGCCGCTGTGGGTCCAGAGTCACCCGCCCAGCAGCTGTGTGGATTACATAGCACGGCTGTCTCAATGGGAGGATGGAAGCCTAATGCACTCACAATTAATCTACAGACTTTCAGGGGAAGTGTACTCAAGTTGGGCAGCAGTGTAGCATAGTGGTTAAGGAGCAGGTCTCGTAACCGAAAGGTGGCCAGTTCAATTCCCCACTGGGGCACTGGTGCTGTACCCTTGGGCAAGGTACTTAACCTACAATTGCTTCAGTAAATATCCAGCTGTATACATGGATAACATTGTGAAAAAAACACAACTGATGTAAGCCTCTTTGCATAAGAGCATCTGCTAAATGTAATGTAAAGTTTACAGCTCTACAGCTCTGACACGGGTGAGATCGTGCACTTGCAGGGAGCCGGCAGAGCCGGGCCTGCAGCAGCAGGAGGAGAGAGGAAGTTTCCATCTGGATCATTGGCTGTGGGATTCCCCCCCTCTGCCAGCGCCGGCCCAGATCACACAGCTGTGAAGCCCTGCTAGAATATGCAGAGTTTCATCCATTATTCATCCCACCCGCGGAGCGATACCAGCGCGTGTGTCATCCAGCCACACTGCGGGTCGCGCTCCGCTGCTTCCAGGGCCCTGGCCTCTGAGGCGAGAGTGGAGTGTGCGCCGATTCCTAATAATAGCATTAAAAATGATGTTTGCGTTTAAAATGAGGTCACGACACAACTGGGTGCTATCTGTTGTTCACGTGTGCTCTTATTTTGAGAGTTTATAATGTAAATGCAGGCTTGGCTTGCAACTGGCAGACCAGAACCTGAGTGACCAGCACTGTGCTCTTTATTCAAACTGACCCTGTTCTTCATACAACCCAGGTGGTTCTATTTATTCAGACCTATTCCTGTGCTCATTATTCAAACCAATGCTGTGCTCTCCATCCAGTCTGTGTGGGGCTGTGTTCTTTATGCAGGCTGTAAGGGGCTGTGCTGTTTACTCAGGCTGTGCGGAGCTGTACTCTTTATTTAGGTCGTATGGGGCTGAGCTCTTTACTCAGGGCTCTTTGTGCGGGACTCACCAATAGGCCAGAGAGGGGTGCTCCTTCAGCGCCTGGGTCGGCAGAGCTGGCAGCTTCTTCAGGTCCGCCCTCGCGACCTCATCACTGATGAGGAAATAATGAACAAGGGAAAAACATTACAAAAAAAATTACAACCACAACATCCAATGGGCCCCAACCCTGCCTGGCTGGCTCCTGCAATACCACATCTGCTCTCCGGCCATACAATCCAAATGCAGCCAGTGTGCATTTTAATTTTGTTTATATGGCAACAAGTTAAATGAATCAGACCTTGCACTCTACTGGTCCACAGCACTGGACTGTGGTCAGTCAGACCGAATTATACATGGTCTCTCTGTACCAAAGGGACGATCTGTGGTCAGTTATGGTGGTGAGGAGGGGGAGTGTATCTGGTTCCTATGTGGAGCTGGTTGTCATAGTGAAAGTGTGGAACAGATGTGTCCTCTATCTTTACTGGGCAACCGCCGGAGGGGGAGAGAAGACTCAGAAACTCAGTCCATAAGTCAGTCCAGTCCTCATCACTGACCCCCCCCCCCCCCCCCCCCGGACTCCCTAGAGACCTCACACACACAGCCCCCACTACATGCCACACAGGACAGCTTCCATTACACTGGGGGGCTGGTGGGGGGGGGCGTCAGCGGAAACCACAGGGTCGTGGCACATTCCAGACCTATGTGGGACTACTATTACAGTAACTCTGCCTGCTTATTTATCCTTCTCTTTCTGGAGGAAGGGCAGCTGTAGGTCACTCCTGTGTTTCCTTTTTCCAGCAATGACAATGATTACGCTTCTCATAGCACTGACACACCTTACTCGTTTAGCTGTAACGAGGAAAGAACCTCATGTTCAACCTCATTTTTCATTTTTTGCCAGTAGGTCAGTAAGAATCTGTTTTCTGATTATCTTGGGAAAAGAACACTGATGGCTAACAATGGCAATGGCTAACTAGCGAGCTACAGTCCAAGTCCTGGACTCTTCATCCAGTGCAAGGAGACTGTCTGTTATATATACTTTAGGCAGGGTTATTCTAATCAATTTATTATTGTGTTTGCTGGTCTCATGGTATAACGATCTGAGTGTAGGAGTTCTTTGAGTGTCCTGTGATCACAGAGGGAATGAGTGATCAATGAGAGACTTTGTGGAATTCAGGACCATAGTTCATGGCTCTCCATCCTACAGAACCAATGTTACCATTTCTCTGGTTCAGATACCTATGAAGAGGCTTCATTTGAGGCAAAACTGACAAATAAATAAATAAAAAAAATCCCAATATAAAAAACAGTCCCACAAAATAAAATGACAACTGCTGAATACTTTGACATTCAAATACACATTAATAGTTGTGAAAGGCTGATACACATCCACAACCTCAGAAGAAAAACCTCAAGACACTAATGGTGTGGTTTCTTGTGTAAGTTGTGGGTAGCACAGAACCAGACATCATTCCAGGAATCCTGGGAAGGGAGGTTCGAGAAAAATAAACACAGAAAACGGATAAGCGTTGAGAATGGATGAATGAAATGACACAGAGACGTAAAAAAAAAAACGAAAGTTGGAAACAGCCTTGTGTCTTTGTGAGCTCGACACATGACCTGCCTATACTGCATAAACGGAAGGTCCTGAATGAGTAAAATGAATCCAGAGGCAGGAATACAAGGGAAAGGAGGAGGATGTATGACAGCTTTGTGAAATCTGCATCCCACTACAACATGCAGTGAGGCTTAAATAGGAGGCCAAGCCTCTGCTCTGGCACTGTTTTTTTGGGTACGGCATGTCTTGTTCCTCCCTGGGCCTGAAGGCCTTTCACACTGACTCAGGAGCACCGGAAGGCGGAACACATGTTCTCTCTCTGTCCTTCGTGAACAGCCCTAATGAAGCTGGGAATGCTGCATGTGATTTCTGAGTTGTGTCCCAGCTCAGGCCTGGGGAATACATGGAGAGCAATGGGCAGCCAGCTGCACCTGCAGGATCTTACCCATCATGCTCTTTGCTCAACTGCTTTGACAGGGATTCCAGCTTCAGTTAAGGAGAAATGCACATTGCTGTGAATGACTGGTATGTCATTTTAAGCAAAAATAAAGCAAGTAAAGCAGGACAATGTTTCTCAAATGAATACTGACAGAGTCCAGAGGTGTAACACCTGGGTATCATGTTCAATTCTTAGTAACAACGTTGAGACGTTGCCTTTTCGATCACCCAAAGAAAAGAAATGGGGAACTAAATGGTGCTTTATTGCACAAGCTTCCACTAAGAATCACACAGCTGTTTTAGCGATTGGCTGTCAGGGTGGGGCATAATCATTAAAACACACACCCAAGCACACACACAAATACAAACGCTTACGTACGCATGCACACACGCACGCGCACACACAGATGTAACACCACCTGGTGGTTTATGGGAATTGGCTGGGTGCCCCTGTGTCACAGTCGCAGGCAGCTAGCCCCCAGCATAAATAAATGATGTGTATGAGCGAGTGTGAGTGAGTTTTCCAGGCAGGCCATAAATCAGCGTGTCCTCTTAGTGAATTCAGAGGGTGGGAACACTCAACAGGCCTCATGTGCTCCAATTACTGGAACAGAGAAACAAAATCAATAACCGGCCTGGAAAAGAAGTCCTGTCCAATCAAACTGAATATGGAGATAGAGAGCCAGATACATACACCTGAAAATACATCATGGTCTCATGTGATCATGAAAATGTGTCATTTACATGTGCCATTTTCCATGAACCTGGACATGTAGAGATCGCTTTAAACAGAAGTAGATGAATGGAACAAGGAGCAATTAAAACTCCTATCCATTTCATGGCTTCGTTTCAGTAATTAAAACAAACCAAAACTTAACAAGTCAGCAACGACAGCAGTAAAATTGTGACAAAATAAGATACATCTAACGATCAGATAATAATTTACACTCTCAATAAATAACCTGATTATTGAATATAACATATTTGTACACCATACAAGTCTGACATCAGTTTGACTCTGCATCATGTGACAATCAAGATACCTTCTGAATGGAATGGAACACATCAGTTATGATAACATCAGCTACAGATGCAGAAGATCTTATGATCAAAGTCATTTTCATGTCCAATAACAGAAATGCTTATTTATAAAGGCCATGAGGGTACAGATAAGCTGTGCCCACTTTAGCTGCTGAAGGGGCTAAACTGTGTCAGTGCGTCAGAATGCGGTACTGATGTGCTTAGCAGTGAGCCTGACAGAGGCTCACACCATGGGAGCTGATTATATACAGCTGACAGCACATGAGCCAGTCCAGGAGAATGTGCTCCCCCACCCCCACTCCTAAAGGGTGCTGGGACCGCGGTGGTGGCTAAGAGGAACCACCGCGTGAACGACTTCCTCCCTCATCCCCAGCGGGACAGCTGCAAAGGCTGCAGGCCCAGAAAGTATGCGGAGTCACAGTCTGCGCTGGAGTTAAGGAGCTGGGCTTGAAAACAGGAGGCTGCATGTTTGAATCCAGGGGGAAGTACTGTTGTGTCCTCAGGCAATGCACTTAACGTAAAGTCATTCACCAAATATCCAGCAAATTAAGAAGAATATGCATGGAGTACAATGTGTGTGAGCAAAGACATAATAAATGTTGCTTTGCTGACTGCTGCAACAATGTTCATCTGTATTGATAGGTCCTGGAAACTGCTGTCCCAAAGAGAGCATGTTCGATGTACAGAGAATAACCACAGTTCATAGCTCTGCGGTGCTTCAGCATCAACGAGGAGCAAACTAAGGTGTCTGTATCAATTAAAGTCACAACATGCATGGAGCTGAGGGAGTTTATATGAAGGGGACAGAACAGGGCCAGAATTACTGTCATCACAGAGAGGGAGTGAAAAGAAGAGAGATAGAAGGAGAGGGGGAGAAAGGGAGAAGCAGAGATGGAGAAACAAAAAGAGAGAGAAGGAAGGAGAAGGCAGAAAGAGAAAGCATAAGAGAAAGACAAAAAGAAAGAGAGAGAGAGAGAAAGAAAGACAGAGAGAGAGAGACAGAAAGAGATAGAGAGCCAGAAAGAGAGTGACAGAGAGAGAGAGTGAGAGAGAGAGAGAGAGAGAGAGAGAGAGAGAGCCAGAGAGAGAGCGACAGAGAGAGTGAGAGAGAGAGAGAGAGAGGGAGAGGCAGAGAGCGCAGTGTTTTATTGGACTCCCAGCGCAGCGCGGTAGTGGCAGTGTGTAAGGTTACAGTGTGTTTACTCGCCGCATTCCTCCCCACGCTCCGCGCTCCCCGCCCCCCTTCATTCATCCCCGCCGCCTCTCCGGCCCAACGCACTCCCGCACCGCGGGAAAGCTCTGGCGCTCGTGCCCGGGCCGCCGAGCGGGGGGACTATTCCTGGGCGAGGGTCTGACGCATGCAGGGGGTCGTGCCGGTTCACACCGAGGCTCGCTCTTACATCACCCTCTGACTTTCCACTGCCGCGCATCACCACACAGAAACTGTGAAAGTGTTTTCCAGACGGGGGCTGAATTAAGGACCTACTTCCCCTCATGAGCGTTGGATTTCAGATAAAGGGACACAGATGCAAGTGCAAACGAATGGAAACGCATTATGAATGGAAGTGCTTTTTTAGGCGGGGGGGGGGGGCATATTCTTCTGTGTTGGTGCGTTTTTACTATACTAACAGAATACATACTACACAAAAACTCTTCCATTAAGAGGCTGGGGAAGGACAAATTGACAACAGGCATCAAAAGTAAAGAGAAGGAAAAAATGTGCTCACCTGGTGAAGTCACCTTTTGCCTCCTATATTGAGAGAGAGAGAAGGGGGAGAGGAAATGATTAGACACATTTATGAGTGAGATAAGCCAGTGGAGGGTACGGCTGCATCCTGCTTCCTGCCGATCGGTAGACGGGGGCATTAATCAAGGTAAGCTGTGGTATGCAATGCCGTGAGGCCCCACGCCGAACGTTGGGAAACCCGATCCCTCCCAGCTGGAGGAAACCCCGCCCCCCCCCAGGGTCTTTAACCAAAGACACCCAATCTCCCAGCACCTGCATGCTGCGGTGCACAAACGACCCCCCCCCCCCCCCAGAACGGGCCGGCACAGAGGCTTCGATACCCCGCCGCGCTGTAACTCTGCCACCTTGACCGTGTGACACACCCCGCGAAGCTTCGCCCCAGCCTGTTTTCTCTTGTTCAGAGGACCCCGTGTCCCAGTTAGAGGCCCTCTCTCTCCTATAGGACCCCTCCGTCCTGTTCAGAGGCCCTCTCTCTCTCCTGTTCGTGCAGCTTCCGTCTCACATTCTCTCTCCTATCGTCCCCATCTGGACAGAGGACAGCAGTGACACACACCTCCGAGGGCCACGAAACAGCAAAAAAAAAAATTCGACTGGAAACATAGCCCTGTTTACAGGAACAGCGGTTTCGTTTTCAGGATGAGCAGAGGTAGCCAAGGGGGATGTGTTGCTTCTGAGATCATGCACTATAAATAACACCCTACTGGCAAAACAAAGCATTTTAACAAAGGAGGAAGAGGAGGCAGACGCATTCGTAATGACTGCCGCGAAGACCTCGCTTCCTGTACAGACAGACTCTTGTCTGTGATTCAGTATCGCTTCCCTGCCTTCGGAGATAAAGCCCTGTGTCCTGTAACAATAGACCCAAACGCAGGTCTCTGATGGTGTTTAAATTACTCTGAGTCATAGGCGAGGCCACGGTGCACCATGGGCCAACTTTCCTTTTAGGCAAAATACCATACCGCGCGTGTGTGTGGGGTACTCTAAACCTAAAAGCCATTTTACGGTCCTATTTTTAAACTTCCTTTCCATTATCGGCAAGATAGGATACTTTTGGTAATTTAACTAAGCGACAGTGCTGCAAAAGATAAACGCATTAAAGAGAATGATAAAATGACCCTTTGAGATGCATGACACGAGAAACTGAAAACGAAGCACCCTTATCAAAAAGCCATTTTTGGCAAGTACAGAGGAAGAGCGAGGTAATCATAAAACATGACCAGAGGGGAGCTCTGCCGTAGCAAATTACTCCCCAAGAGCCCTGTCGCATGCATCTATGATAAAATAAAACCAGAAAAGTGTTTTGATTCGTAAATTGGGCCATTAGAAGGGCCATTCATTTGGTATGTACTTCATATGGGCTGCTCAACATTTTTTCCCGGGGCTCGTTTTCCAACATGCACTGACTATTCCAGAGAAATACATTTAAAACTCCAATTATATTGTATGTTTACAGGCAAGTATAAAGTAAATAAACTCCTGGCAATTCCAAAAATAGCACTAGGTGCCTTTTAAACGTTGGCCTTTCAAACCTGTTTTTTGATTGTTCCCAATGAACATAACAATGCTACTGTGAACACTTTTCAACACGAACAGACAAGAAGACATGTACACATGGGTAACTGTATAGCTTCTAATGAACTTAAATTTAGTACAAGACAATAACTCATTTATGCCTTTACATCAGATCTGTTTGTATACTGTATGCTTACAGAATCGCGGCTTCAAGTTATAGCCTTCCAACAGTAAAATATCCCCATTTACACAAAAGACACAGAGAATTCATACATTCAGATGTGGTTCTTACCTGCAGTATGTATGAGGCCAACTCAAAGACCACCTCGCTATCCACCTCAATGAGCTCCTGAGGGAAATGACAGAAGAGAGGATGAGGATGATGAAGATTCTCCTGCTCCATGAGGGACGAGCCAGCATGACGGGGCCTGACCCACCCTCGCTACACGACTGCCTGCTCTCTGACTGAGGGGACAAGTTCTGCCACTCCTGTCACCCTCTGTAGGGTCCCAGGAGACAGCTCCATTGCTTCAGGAACAGTGGAACATCAGCTCCCGTTTTTACACAAAGGGAGAATCACACATGGACATAGAATATTATACTGCCCCTGTTAAAATGTATTGCAGCCGCTGCATTACATATAGTATAATGTACTGTATATAAGCTCAAATGAGTGTGTACATGTCTTTGCCACTCTGAATGGTCTCATGAATAAATATCAAAGTGGCCATGTTTTCTTTCAGTTCATCTGGCTAGTTTACATATGGTACCACTTTCAAGGCTATATGGTGTATCTGCTCCAGTTCTGCCTTAGATCATTAATGCAATTTCATACAGTTTATTAAAAGAACCAGTAACATAAGTTTTTTTTTTTTCGCAGTCGCAGCCATTTTTTCTCTCAGCGTTTGGTTCTAGCCAATCAGAGCTTGGGGGAGAGCTTGGGGAGATGTGTTGAGCGGTGTTGTTCCCATGCCAACCTGACTGGCCACCACAATAGCTCTTCTTTCATGGCATATCAGCCCAGCCTGGAACACAGGGGACAAGGAGGTCCTTGTTCTTCCCTGTCACCCTCTCAGATTTAATTAGGAACCACTGAGAGAGGCTTCTTTCCTCTTCTTTCTCCAAGGAGATTCGCCAGCTTTGGCTCGCAGGTTAAAGGAGGTCATATCCCTCTCTGAAAGAAGAGGCAATGTGCAGCAGCTATGTGGAGAACCTTCTGGAAAAAAAAAAGCTAAATGGGTTGCCTGCATCGGCCTGTTTTGCTGTTTGCCAAGCAAACTGAAAGGGGAGAGGGGGCAGGACGGCGGGCACTGGGGCCAGGCCAATGTATACATCTTTTATGCCTCTTCTTCACTACATAGCTGGAACCAGACTAGCACGAGCTGGCTATAGCTTCCTCATTCAGCGCAGGAGGAATGCTAACTGCATTCCTGACATCATGCAGAATGCTGGGGTGTGGCTCAAGACATGGGTCAAGATGATCCACCCCAAAAGGACAACATATGACTCCAGTCTACCGCTGCTTGTTTGATGTGATCAGTATTGCTGGCACGCTCCACTCTCCCAGCCGTCTTTTTAGCACTGACACTAGAGTGGCAGAGAGAGGCGGAGTGGTTATCACCCTGCTATTAATAAGAGTGACAAAGACGGAACAGGGCCTGGCACTTTACCAAACCTGTGCAGGCAGCAGTGCAGTAAGCACAGTGCTCTACCGTACACAAGGGTCCTGTGCACCACAGAAGCAGTACAAGCCTGTCCCAGGAGGAGGTGCGGTTTGAGGAAAGCTCACGCGCGCTGCTAGAGGCTTCCCAAAAAGGCGGAACAACGGCCCCGCTATTCCGCCGCTTCCAGAACGCCCTTCCCGAAGCTCCTCGCGGCTGCGCGGCGCGTCGCATCAAAAGACATAAATTGCCTTTCGCGGAGGTCCCCCGTTGCCTAGTTCAAAGGCGAGGGAGGCTCGTGTGATCTCTACCGGGAAATCAAACGAGAGCGCTTCAAGTTGCGGAGCACGGCCGAGCATCAAACGACAGCTCGCTCCTAATAAGCTGGCCTCCTGTTAAATCGGTGCCCAAGCTTCTGCAGCTGCGACGCAATAACAGCACGGAGGGCGAATGAGAGGAGGTTGGATAAACAGCAGCCACGCGGCGGAAGGTGACGGGGAACTTTTTGGCAGGAAGCTCGCCTCTGAATATTAATAAGGACCTTGTCCAGCTTTGTGAGGTTATCTGGAGCAAAAAGCTCACTTTTTTTCTCTTCTTGGCTTTTAAATGTATAAATACTGTTGGATGTCCCTGTTTTATCAAAAGGAATGGGAGATTTGTACTTTTCAGGAAGTGGACAGTAGAGGGGACTCGTGTATGACAGAGGAGATCGTGTGAAAAGGGGGGACTTCAGCACAGACAGCCCTGTGGAGGTCCTGAGTGCCTCGGTCAGCAGGGTGTTTGGATCAGGCACAGGTCCAAACCCAGCCAGGTCCTTTATGACAATGACCAGGAATCCACAGTAACGGAACAAATTTGCAGATGCTCTAAGACAATCTAACCACTCACTGGAATAAATAAGGGACTGTTTTTATGCACAATATCTGGAAATAAATGTACGCTGTACTGTATTTAAGCTATTCCCCAGAACTTTAAACCTTCTTTATTTACAGTAAAGTTTACCTTATAAATGCAGGACTTGGCATTGAGGAAAAACAGCTCGATGGTTGCGTTGTCCTTCAGGTAGGATATACTTTCAATGTAAAACCTAAAAGACAAGAGCAGAAATGAAACATTAGAAACTGTGTGACAGCATAAAACCGTGAGTGACCAAGAACGGCTTTCAGCTTCACTGGACAATATAAAAGGGAGAAAGTATCCTGCTTCTAAACTTTTGGGGGTTTGTGCTTTTTCAGTAATTAGTTTAGTTTTTTATACGCACCAGAAACAGATATACAGGAAATGAATACTCTCAATCTCTGGAGACAGGCTTCAGTGGGATAGATTAAATATCACATGTTCATAGTAAAAATAAACAAAACTTAACACAGTTAATGTAACATAACATAATGTCAGAATGATCTCATTGTACTTTGTGAGATGCAAAACCTGAACATATTATGTCATGCTTGTGAGCCACTTCAAAGTGGGTTTATTGCTGTGGTGTATGTGCAGAGGGCTAAAATGAACCACTAGGGGGAGTCAGAGACAAGAACATGTGATGTAACCTGCGTTCCCCATTGCTAAGCTTAACGCATAGCGAGTGTCTGTTTTCTCTCATCTTCCAATGGTATTTGCTTATTTATCAACAGAACAGGCTGTCTAGCTTGAATAAACTGCCATATCTATGTCTACATCTATTCCATCTCCCTCAAACGCAGACAGAAAGCAGAGACATGTAAATAGGAAGTAAACACGTCTGTCTGTGCTCATGGCCCATTGGAGCTGTCTTGTGGTTGCTATGGAGAGGAGCCTCGGTCCTCAGAGAGGCTTTTCACTAGCAGCGCAGAGAAAAGCACTTGCGTGCAGCGGTGACCGGGGCCCGCCGCACGGTTCATCGCCGTCCCACCAAACACGCTGACCCATTTCTGCAGTCAGAGGGCCGTGTTCTAGGAACACCAAGCTGCGCAGATTTACTGACATTTATACCACGTGGATAGGCTGGCATACAGGCTCTGTGAATGGGTGGAGCAATCCCGATGATGTAGGGATCTGCAGAGTAACTGCACAGGATTGATACCCTGCGACACCAACAAAGTGTGCTGCGCCAGGTAAGAAAAAAAAAACCCAATGGTGCCCAACCCTTGAATCTCTGGTCGGTCTGCACACCTCTGCATACTGGAACCAAGACAGAACTTTCCTAATGACATCCACCAGAGGCTCTTTGCTCTCATTTCAGTGTGATTTCATTTCTCGAGGTGCTGCACTCCTGTGCTGGAGTCCCCTAATGACGACATCCTGCTCTAGCCTTGAAGAGGAGCCTCAGTGGCCAAGCTCCCTCTCCTTTGGTTCCCATCCACAAGGGGAACAGAAGATAACCTGCAAGGAGGTGCGTCTGTCGCTTCCAGAGGGACGTTCTCCTGACCCTGAAGGGTGAACCAAAGCGCCTTAGTGTCACTGTGGCTTTGCCAATCCCCTGCACAGAACAAGTGACCTGAATCATTAGGTTCTTGAGGCGTTCAGAAGAGATGAACTCAAACTGCAGTCTGCTTATAGAAAATATGACTGGGGTCAGCTGAGTGTAACCATTTTTTTTTGGACGGATGATCAGTGGTTTGGCGGGGGATTTTACAATATTGGCAATCCATTTAACGAGGGAGGTGGGGGGGGTTTAATGACAATCTTAATGACACGGGAAAGAAAACGGCATGCGTCACAACAATTCTGGCGTCTCGCGATCAATATACAATCAAGGATCACACAGAGGATTACTCGATGAGCTAAGACATCCCCTGGACTGGAACAAGCGGGGAAATAACCAGCCGTTTAAGCCTTAATGGCATTCGCAAACTGATCTGACTGAAGTCAGATATTAAGATCATTCATTCGCCATTTCACAGAGCAGCAGAAAGACGGAAACAAAAGGAAGCCGGCGTGGGAGGTTAAAGCAAGAGGTGGAAACAGGGCTCGGTTCTTCTCCGTCTGCATCCCGGCGCTTAAGAGAGACAGGCCGCTGCAGAACCGCGGACCGGAACGCACGGCGCTGGCTCAGAGCGCAGCGCGACACCGTGCCAGCGCGCATCGGAGAGCCGCGGGGAGGCCAGCAAAGCCGCGGGACCCGGGCCGGCCATCGCCCGCGGGGGACAGCTTTGTCCCCGAGTGACGCGGCCTGAAAAGAGCGGCTCGTTCTGTCCCGACGGGCGCGGGAGCGGAAGCTCTGCTCTTCCTTTGATCGTGTGACGCGGAGCCGTGGGGGTTCGCGGCGCATCGCTGACGGCCGCCAAGGCTGCCCGCCGCCTCGACTCACTTCATTTCCTCTGTGCTCTGTGTTTGCCTCGATCCGTGACACAGCTGACAAGCACGCTGGCACGTTCGTAAATGGCACCTCGTAACAGTTCATGCGGTAGGAGACAGAAGAATCTCACCTAAGTACTACCCTGCGTGTATTGTGACATCCAGACTTCTCCGGTCCCTGTTAATGCGTGCCGCGTTCTCTCCCGGTGTCAGGCCATGCACCGGTTTGTGAGCCTGTGGAGGAGCCTTTGAATGGCTGCACGAGGATGAGCTGTGAGGTACTGAGGAAAGGCCTGGACAGCAAGACAGCGTCCTGTCTCGGGAACTGTACAGTACAGAGCTTCGCGCTGAGCAAAATGCCATTCCTTTCTGCAGTCTTTATGCTTCTGTCAGTGCTCCTGCTCCACCTTAGCATTTATTCAGGTTACTCCCTGTTCCATATATTTCTGTGAAATACACAGAAGGCAAGAGATTCTGTCTCATAAACTCATCGGAACCGATCTCCTCAATTCCGCTACCTGTAAAACAAATGCAAATCTGTGCACGCTTGAAGTGCTTGACTTTTGTTTTGTAAGGCCTCCACCCATTGCCACAGCTCCCCCTTGTGGCTAATGCTTGAAGCGCGGAATCTGCCGCTCCCTCCAGCCCCAAAGAACACGTGTCCTCCCATCATTTCCTAAAGCATCCGACTGAGGAAAGGGGGATGCACTGAAACAATAACTAAAGACCACTCAGATCACATTGGTCCTTTCTGCAAAAACCCAGATAACCAAAAACATTCTTGGTCTCATCTAAACACAGTGTGCAGGAACGACTGCAACTCTAAACATAATAGGGTCAAGAGAGAGACAGGGATGGAAAAAAATGGCCTTTCTGCCATTATATAACTGGGTCATGAAAACATCCTGGCAACGAGGTCTGGGGACAAACCTGTGGAGGCTGACAATAACTGAGAACCAAAGCAGACCCTATCCCCAGCCTCAGCTGTGGACCTGTAACAAGCATGCCTCTTAATGACAACTCATTACTTCCTCTTACAGATACTCAAAGATGCAAGAGAAATCACAACTGCATCATCCATCAGAGCAAGTGATCACGTGCTGAAAGCCAGCAGTACCGTATAGGTGGATTTTATTGTGCAAAGCCTGGTTCTGCCAGTCTGCTGCCACACTCCTTAAGGCCACCACATATGCTCTGGGAGCTGGTCTACGGTCGTCAGTTATCAATGAGGGTCCCGGTCACAGATGTTGTGTCTCCCAGTAGTGAGAACCAGTATGTGTCTGGGAAACTGTACCCCCCCCCCCCCCCCCCCCCCCCACTGCCCCCCACACCCACCTCCTTAACAAGTTGCAGCCATCTGGAGAATCCCAGTCCAGGTGTTCTCACCTGCAAAGCCATTTGTTTCGGCTTTCAGAGCAGGTCACGCCGCACAATGGGCCATTAACCTAGAAAGGCGGGCCGCTCCCAATTAGTGGCTTCCAATAGGGCTGAAGCTCACCACGAGACCCACGTAGCCTCACAGAAGCCTGCTAAATGTTCTCGGATGTAACGCGATTCCAATTCGGGAGCCATTTCATTCATATTGCGCATTATCATTCTGCTCGTGTGCATGAGCTGAAGCCAGTGCTGACATTGGAGATGGAAATGAGGACAGGCGCACGTCTGAAAATCGACGTGCGTCAAAACGTCCAGTCAAGACGGAGCGAGCGGCCCGACAGAGCGGAGGGCTGCCGGTGGCCTACATCCCGACGATCCCTTCCAAGGCTCGGCGCGAATTCCTCACTGAGCACACTCTAAAGTCGGTCTCCTAGGAAGCCATTATACAGATAAGAAAAAAGCCCAGATTAGATAAGACAGGTGTTTAGAGAAATAAATAAATCAATAAGTCTTCTATGTGAGAGACTGGCTGGCCTGAGAACAGCATGTCAGTCCTGCCAGACCCTCATTAGGAAAGCTCTGACTTCTGCCAGTGCCTCACACTCTCCCTCCCTCTCTCTCTCTCTCTCTCACACACACACACACACACACACGCACTCTCCCTTTCTCTCGCTCTCATTAAAGAGAGAAACAGTGGTAGTCTGCAGACGCCTGTGGTTTTAACAAGGAATCAAAAATAAGTGCCTCTAGGCCTCGACAAACTGCCTTTTGGGATATTTTTGTAGCTTCACAGGAGATAGCTGGTGATTTAGTTTTCAGAGCCACATGAAGAGACATTACTCATCCACACACAAACCCCAGCTGACAGCAAGGCACTGCAGCTGAGTGGCTAAGGGTTCTGGTGCAGGAGATCCTGGTCAGGAATCCCTCATGTTCTGTGTTGATGGGTGTTTTAAACTGAGGCCACAAACACACAGATGAGCTGGGACACAGAGAGCAAGGGCCCATAATTAGAGGTGCTGTTTCTCTCCAGCACTACAGATAGAGCTGTGTGTGTGTGTGTGTGTGTGTGTGTGTGTGTGTGTGTGTGTGAGAGAGAGAGAGAGAGAGAGAGAGAGAGAGAGAGAGAGAGAGAGAGAGAGAGTGAGTGAGTGAGTGAGTGAGTGAGTGAGTGAGTGAGTGAGTGAGTGAGTGAGAGAGAAACTCAACAGTGGGTACAAATGATTATTAGGTAAAGCTTTTGTTCCTCACTCTCCATAAAAGTCAATTTTGTTATGCCTGCATGATAGACTAGTGTGTTAGCTTTGGCAGTATGAAGAGCTGTAACTGAGAGAAAGACAGAGAGCTAGAGAGAGACTGAGTGAGACAGCAAGCTGGATGAAGCATAAAAGTGAGTGAGTTACAGAGAGAGTGAGAGCAAAAGCACAATCTAAAGACAGAGCAAGTTAGAACGCGAGAGACGGCTGAATCCTGCTGCCACTAAAAGCTATGTTTCATAGGCCAACTGACCACCCAGCCGTGAGACCTCCCTGCAATTAAACAGCATGCAGTAAGATGATAACTACATTATATTACTTGTCTGTGAACAACTCTTACATAGCTTACATTAAGCACACTATCCATTTGCACGGTTGAAAAACTACTCACCACAGAGGCTAACCTGAGACCAATCACTGACACACCCTTCCAAATCACCACATCTGCCATGAGTACTGGGAGCCATTATAAGCAGAAATATGATAAGCCCAAATCTTCCCGTTGAAAACATAACAATTGTGTCCGCTGATATCTTGCAACGTGAGCTCGTCGTTTTCCTTGTGTAAACTGTGCCGTTTGATCAAAACAGGCCCCTTTGATAATGTGAGAACACCATTTGGTTTCATAATTCTGGACTGCTGACAGCCGACACAATGAGACTGAGCGATCTCAATGACATCACCACTTGCAATGAGCAGAGAGGAGAACGAGTTGGGTCTGACAGGGAATCTCAGTCACTACCAATATGACAGTCTGCCCTGGCATTGGTTTAGCACTGGGTGCTGGGAATTGGAACCTTGATGTGAACTTAGGCACGTGGCACATGCACACTAGCGATTGCTGGCTTGTATTTAAAAAGCACCGCATGTAAAGCCAACATGGAAATGTGCTTGGTGACAAGCCCCAGTCTGAAAATCGTCGGGATTGAACAAACAACAACGCTAAGCCGACGATAAGAACGCCAAATCTGACTGCCGACGGGCGGGTCTGTAGCCAGCGCATTAGCGTTCGGTGTAATTAACACGCTTGTCTAAGGCACGGATTAATGACAACAGTGACCCTGATTGGCAGCGACCCTTGGCAGGAAATTAACAAGGGGGTCAAAGCGATTTCATAGGTGTTCATATACTCCTGGCTCCCCTCGTTGACCTGCTCATTTATCTCCATTCATGAGCAATCACCAGCGGGGATATTCCAGCGTCAGAACAGTAAGCCGCTCTATCTCCATCTCTGTTTCCCACCTCACTGTGAGGGGGATGCCGTATCCAGTACAGGTGCACATAAAGACGTTCTCTGTGTTGTTCCAGCAGAGTGCCTTAGCCGTTAGCCTGCTCAGACCCGTCGCACCGCACTGCTCAGCATTAGCTGGGAATTAAAGCAGAGGTGACCTCCATATCGCACCGAGCCATCTGTGACCGGGCGCAAAGCTCAAAGCCCCCTCCCAGAGACATGTTCCCTTGCAGATAAGGGACATGTTCTGGCCATGAGTCGGGTGTGTTGTGGAGGCGCCCGGGAGCGGTGCATCATGGGCGTGGCGTGGGCATGGAATTGGAGTGGAACGGGGCACATGAGTGTGTCTGTAGAAAGTGGGTGAAAGACGGCTGGCTGCATTGGGGTCTGGGCTTTTGGGTGGGTGACATTTAGAGGGCATTCTGAGGACCGTGAGAATCCAAACCGCACCACAGGGGGCCTGACAAATGCTCGGAGGCTCTGCCCCTCATCGGACACCGGGCCAGCTGGAGAGCGGCCTAAGCCCCCATCCCACAAAACAGAGAATTTGGAGGGAGGTTCGGAGATAGACCACCCCCTGCTGTTACCTGCAGCACCCCCTGGCGGTTAATCCTGCTTTGAAAATCAGCTTTTCGTGGGGATAAAACTGAGAGGGAAATCTAAGGGGCTAAATTGGAAACAGCATGCATTGGGGGCCAATTTAGACACATAAGCTGAGGAAAGCAGTCACGACTCCATCTCGCACAGTCACAGAAGAAGCCCACAGCTCTTCCATCTTCCATCCTGTGCTGACTAGTGTACCGTTTTTGAATAGTGTATAGTTTGTGCAACATAACTGCAAGCAATATAAACTCAAAGTTATCTCTGAATTCTCAATACATGCAGGATAGTTGTGTAATAGTTAAAACAATCAGAGGCAGTATTAAGCCAGAGGAAAGAGAAAGACCTCTCTGTGGCCTTCCTTTGAGACTGGGGCTCTGAGGCTGGGCTGTGGGAGCATCCGAGGGACTCACTGTGTTTGAGAGCACCTCTCCCTCATGTTTACCACTCAACACCGGACAAACGTGGTTGCATCACTCCGTTCCCCTCCACAAGCTACACAACAGTGAAGACGTATATACTGGTCAACGAGCTCGCTGTCAGTGTGCCGGAGACTGCAGTCCCGCATCTGAACGTGCGGCAGTGAAGTGAACGAGAGCAGCAGGAGTGCCGGTGTTTCCCACAGCGTGGGAGAGACTCGCTGGCGTGGAGGAGGAGCAGGGAAGGTATCCGCCACGCTCTGCTGCGCTCCCGCTGTACCGCTGGGGTGTGACGAGTGGTACCGACCTGACGCAGAAGAACAGCACCACCGGGCCGGACTTCTTGGGGAACTCGTGCTCCAGAACCCGGCGATCCAGCTGCAGCCAGCTGAAGTGACCCCTGGAAGGAAAACATCACAAAGGAATACATCACAAAAAACCACACACAGAACACATTGGATTTTTCAACAGCAGTTAGAGATACTGGGGATGTGAATCTACATCTCTGTGTCTCTGAGCCGCATATGTTCTCAGTCCACGGACACACACACATATAGACACACACCACTCACATCACTCACAGCTGTATCAAGCATTACGTGTACACACAAACATCATGGAAAGTCTCAGAGCTCTGCTGCAGAGTGTCAGGTAATTCCATGTTACAGCACGTCAGTCCTGGGAAAAAATCCATTCCATGACAGGAACAGAAAAACTGCACAGATAGCTGTTCACCCTGGCAGTTGTGTTTCTACGCGCATGGGGTCCCTGGTGACGCCAAACCATTTTATATTAGGGTCAGGGATCAAAAAGGTACAATTCAGCTCCTACATCAGCTTCACGTTCTGCGTGTGTGTAATGCTGATTGGGCATAGATGAGGTCAGTGTAGTTCTGTTTTTCTTTCTGCGAAAGTCTGACTGTGAATGTCGAACGCTGGAAACCAGCAGACGAGGCTGGTGTCCATCTGTCAAGAGAGATGGGTGTAGAAAATGGAGACCGCTGACCTCTAACTACTTGCAGAAAGAGTGGATTAAACACAGCAGCAAACATCCACCTTGACATTAAGAAAAAAAAAAAACCACCATCTGTCAGAATCATCAGTCTGTCAAAGAATATCTGGGGAGTATCTGGGTGTCCTCTAAGACGCTGGGATGCAGGAAGAAACCAAGCTCACCATTAGACCCCAAGCCCTGCTGCAAGAAAATTATAACCCAATAACCTGATGGTGTTTGCTGTGAATTTCCACCACATTTCAGAGAAAGATAGTGACAGTCTCAGCTCTAAAGAAATGGCTCAATCAACTGGAGTCGTGTCAACTGGAGTGTGTACTGAAGGAGCTTTCAGAGTGGGATGCTAGTGGTTTTCACTACTTATCTGTGGGCACATTTAGAAGAAAACTTCAGATATAATACCACAACTACTACCTCACAAGCTGGAAAAGTATATAAAATGAACCAATCAATATTTAATTATACAGCACGTGCATAAAAATAATTAGTATGCACAAATGTTGATGAAATGAGATGTTTGGCCTCAGGAATGAATATGAAATGCAGTTTTGCCAGCCCATCATTACAGAAATATTACAACCTCTTTATTTCCTGTTACATCCAAGCTACTTTCCCTCTAATAAGTAGTACTGGAATATAAAATCCAGAGAAAGTGGTTGGTCGCATGTTCGTGGGAGCATTTATGAATGGGTCTTGTAAGGATTGTGGCTGCAGACCAGCTCTGAGCTGCAATGGGATTCATTTTCAAATACTCACATGCAGACAATGTTATCTAAAACTGTTTTCAGAAAGTTTATTTCAGGCTCAAGTGAGACGTATATTAACTGATAACACTGGGGTACAATGTTAATAGATTTTCAGAAAATGACTCTTGGGTTATCACCGATGAAAAATAACTTACAATGACCAAAATTAGACACTCAGATACTGAATTTGATACTCACGTTTCATCTGTGTACGAAATTCCAAAATACTCCTTTTCTTTCAGGTTGAAGTGGGACGCCACCAGATCCAGGAGATCTTTAGCCATTAGTTTGGGCTGCAGAGAGGAAGGCAAAGCGAGCATTAGTCTCCAGTACCGACCGTATAAACCCCGGGGTAATTTCCATGTCCCTGAGGCGCTGAGTGCGGCAGACAGCACTAGCCGAGCGCAGAGCGTGCACGGGCATTCTGATGAGTATTGATTTACTGCAGTGACTCAGCGTCGCTGCCGCTGCCGCTGCGGCGGGAGCAGAATCTGCGGTGACACTCCGTCTTCTGCAGGACGCGACCTTGGGGAGCTGCCCTCCTTTGACAGTGCGCCCGGTCCATCGCTCAGTGTCGGGAGAGGAGCTGTTGCGAAACCGCCACCCGCTCCACAGCTCAGCCTGACCGCAGCAGAGACTGCCTGAGCCACAAAGCCATGGGTCTGTGTCCGTGGGATGTTTGCAGGGATGCAATTTGCCAAGACAAAGTCAGGTGTAAACCTCCCTCACCTGCGTTTAAGTGTCTGTTTATTGGTTAATCCGTCCACAGCTGGTAGGTCCACGGTGATGTGAGGAATGTGTGATTGGCGTGTTGCTGTAAGGGGAGGGGCCTTGCTGTGATGGATGAGAGTGGAGCAGCACGCCTCGGAAACAGAGGTTAACCGTGGGTGTGGGGAAGCATATGATCTGGACCTGACCATGATCCCAAGCAGTCACTCGGTTAGAAGTTCTAAATGGTCTACTGGGACATTTAATCGAATATACTAAACCAACCCAGAAGGAACCGGGCCAAAATGGGAGAGAAGTGCCCTGGACCCATCTTTACACACACGGCCTCTTCCTGCTCGCCCTGGCTCCTGCCCCGCAAGCCCAACCGCTCGGCTGCTCTAATTACTATTTTCGTTCGGCTCGAGCCCACGAAAGGCCGTTTTTCAATTAACCGCGAAGGAAAGCAATGATAATCATTAAGCTGACTTGGCGCGCCCACGTCTGCTAAAAATAGCCTGAGAAAATGTGGAGCGATGTACAATTACATCTCCAGTGCGTTTCGCTCGCCAGCGTCCTGACAGCGAGAGCCGTGCCGTGGAGCCCTCTGCTGCTCCGCCCCGAATGATAAAGGGTTTACACACACAGGCTCAGTGTGTGAGTGTGCGCTCACACTGCATTCAGGTCACCGCATTACGCTAATATTGCTAATACACACACACACACACACACACTCTCTCAGGAACAAAACTAAACTTTTATTCATTTGCTTAATAAAACCCATTTATTTACATATTCATTATGACCAAAAGCGCACAAAAATATTTTGTTCCATTTCCTCTCAAGGTGCGCGGGTACAATTTGTCCCTGAGCCGCACGCTTTACTGCTGAACAACCTGAATATGTTTACTTTGTTCATTCTGCTCCTGTCTTCCGGCAGGAGACCGGATCTCCGTTCACTGGAGGAGAAGACAGCGCAATGGCGGCTATCGGATTCTGGTGGTTCCCAGAAGCACTGGATGCGGAGAGGTGTGAATATTCAGGCCTGCTACATTATTCATAAGGCAGCCCTGTTCACTAACTGTTCTGGTTAGCTGCTTCTCCCCACGGCCTAGGCTGGGTACCTCACTGCTGCAGTTTAAATGTTTTAATTTAGCCATAAATGGCATTTCAATTTTTAATTCTTTTCCATGCCGTCTGGAAACCAAGGAGGTGGGTTTATCCATTGACTTGGAGTGTGTGTGCTTTTTCAAATCAACGCTGTGGAGATCCACTAATCTTTTTAGTATGTGGATGAGCTAATATAGTGAGTTTGGAGAATATAATGGGCAACCCAGGTGATATAAAAATCTGTGTAGTATTGATCCAAAAAAAAAAAAAACAAAAAAACCTACAACCTACTGGTTTATTCAGACATGTAGCAATCACAATAGGAGAGGCTGTCTGCGGTTCCCTATCGACCATTTTGCAGACAACTGATAATTCCTCATTGAGAATGAAGCACGAATGACAAAATACTTTTCTTTTGAGATGAAGACAGAATGAAGAAGTGGTCTTCCCATAATGCATTGCATTCTTCTATTCAGCTGTACGTGTGACAGGGTATCGGTGACCCACGGCCACTATGGGAGAGTGCTGCTGCACGGCTGACCTCTGACCCCAGGGAGACGGCTGGCCTGATCCACATCATAGAGAATCTCTGACAGTTCTCTTCCTGTAGGAGCGACTGGGGCTCTGCTCTGTGTTCGATCAATACTGCGCAGGTTGACCGATCTTTCCAGCGGGTGGATAGGCTGATTTAATGAGCTCAGAGCTGATATCGATGATCACACTGACGCATCCGTATAATATGAAGATTTGTGGATGCGCGCAGTGCTTACTTGCAACCGATGCTGTTAAATAGGCAGAGAGATCAGTGAGAATCCGCACTGCATCTGCATTGCACAATCTCAGGAAAAGTAACAAAAAAGCAAGCCCTGTCTCTTGCATATGTATGCCCACAGTTCTGTGCGCCTTGTTATTATGCAAACACAGACACGCTAAAGACTTAGAGATGCAGTGCAATGTTCACTGAATTTGCTAGGGGGATAGCTGCCACTTCCTCTGAGCCGTGTCTCCAGTGACACCCCCATGTGACCCAGGGGCTGGCCCCCTGCAGAGCAAACATGACCCTGCTGCAAACAGCCTGTAAAGGTCCTACTTCAGCACGCCTGCGTAACGGCCGCTGTAAATTACTCTGCGTCTCCCACCGAGCGGCCACGTCCCCACGCGCGCGTACAGTGGCCCACCTCCGCTTAACAAATTGCTATTGACAGGAGCATTATAGAAATATCCAGAAGGCATCAGGGCCGCGTAGCGGCGCCGGGCGGCGGAGTGAGGGAGTGATTTAACGCCGCGGCTGCCGAGCGGGGCGGGAGGAGGGAGAGCGTGACAGTCGCGGCGGTGAGGGGAATACTAATACAGCCGCGCTGCACTGCACTGTCACCGCCTTAATCAAGGGCGTGTAGCTTCGTCGGGCCGCGCTCCGAGGTGCTCGTTCCATACGCTCCGGAGATCACAGCCTCCGCCCGACGTGCCGGGAGAGAGACAGACAGACGCAGCCCGCGCTTAATGCCACAGGATGACTCGGTGAATTAGGATGGGGCTCTTGGCAGCGTTCAGCGCACGCGAGCCGTATTTCCTGAAGAGCTAAATCCGCACGGAGCCTTCCGGAATTAGCGGCGTGCGCTCCAAGTCGGGGCGTCGGCTGCGCTGACAGAGAGAGGAGCTCTGTAGGGGATGGGAGCTCTTTCAGACTCAGCAAGCCAGGAGCCCCCGCCTCACGGCCCGTGGGAGTGGGAGGGGGCCGTTCGAACCTGGTTATCTGACCGCTCAGCCTGTGTGGCTGTGATTCCTCACCGCCGTCTCTGGTCAAGCTTCAGCAGCATCTCGTAATGACCAATTGTTTTTATGGCTTAAAACTTGAAGCTGGCTTCAACATAAGAGCAATGGGGAAACCAACAACCCGGGCAAACCCCTCTGGTCCAGGTGATCAGGAGCAGGAAGAGGGAAATCAACATTTCCACAACGTACAGATCACATTCAGGAACCACTGAGGAGCGACTCTCACTGCCGAGCGCACAGTGCTTTCACTGTCCCGCAGGGGGCGCCCTGTCCGCAGACAGACTTGACCTCTGGTCGGGTTCGTCCTTCGCGACAGCTCATTTGAAATGCTGGTTTCGACTTCGAGGCCATTGAAGGCGTGGGATGCGCTCCGCTCGGGGGCCGGGACAGCGACGGGGAACAGAGGGACACTCAGCAGCCACATTAACCCAGCGCTGACCCGCTGCGGCCCGGCTGAAGCAAGGCACACGCCACCCACCCACACAGCAACACACAGAGAGATCCTATTGTTTCTATCCATTCATACTCTCCTTTTGAATTAAATGATAGCAATGCTATTGTTTATATTCATTCTAAATCCAATCCATCCATCACCATTACGGTGACACAATAAAGCACATTTATTATTACTTATTAATTTGGCAGACAATTCTATGCAGAGCAACCTATGACAAGGCCATCTTGGTGAGATGCATACAGTGCACATAATAAGGATGGAGTACAAAGAAAAGGATATGACAATGACTCCAGGAGTGGTGAACAAGTTGCCCACACATGCCAGTAGACTGCTTATCCTCCAGTTTAAACTACCATAATGTACACAAATGGATTTGACCTTGCAACCCATTTTATTTTAACACAGGAGTCAAAACCCTCTTTATGATGTATGACTAGCATAGCATTGTGTGTTTCCTGTGCTGCGGAAACAGCCATTCTTAATCTTAGGGTATTAGCATGCAGGTGATGTAGCTAATCAATTTGAGGCTGTTAGAGTCCGGCAGGTTAGTGCATGTTACAAGAGACTGAAGGTGATAGGTTAACAGAGAAAGGGGGAGGTGATGTATGGCACCAGAAGGACTAAATAAAGCCTATTAATCCTTAGGGAGATAACAAATGAACAATAAAATTCAATATCTCATCCCGAATAACTATAACTGTGCTCACCCCTTGCTTCCAATTAGGAAAAGGCGATAAAATAAACGCAAAGGCGTGTCTCTCTTCAATCATGATAATAACTCCCAGGGAATTATCTCTATCAGTTTTGACTCCTGCTAAAGTAAAATCTACAGTATCACCTGCCCAATTCAGAATGAGAAATGTTTCAGGCCATCCCATGAGAACACACTTCTGTAGTTGGACACAAGCAATGGCCCGCATCAGAACATGTTTTTTCATATTTCTCATAAACAAGAAGCAAACTCAAAGCCTAAACCATGGGTGAGCCAAGCTCATATAATAATACTTTGACGCTTATCTTAACACTTGACTGCTAAGTAGCTTAGTAATAATACATCAGTGCTCTCTCACAGAGAAGCTATCAGGTTCCAGCACGAATGTATAAGTTTGTTCACAGGCCTGGTCCTTCTCAGCCCAGAGATAAAAACCCCACCTGTGCAGTGCTTATCTGTGCATTGCTCAAGGCCGTTCAGTCCATTTCAGTCACCTATTTCTAAACTCCACTCCTCAGCATTTCTGTGCCAAGCTAACAATCTCCTCTGAGTGGTCAAACCCTTTTCCAAGTTACACTGCTTGCACTTACATGTCATCTTCAATAGCTGGACATGTGTTGATGAAATCTAGGTTGAGTCTCTTCTCAATGGCGCAGCTGCAGTGCCACAGCCAGGATTCAAACCTGCAACCTTATTATAGCAAGCCCAGTTCTCAAAGCACAATGCTACACTGCAGGAGCTATACCAAGCCGCACACCAGGAGCTGCATTAAAGGCTATTTTTCTTCCTGTCAGTAATGGGTTGTAAATGTGTGCCGGATGGCATATCACCCAGAGTCCGGGTGAGTAACAGCGCGCCGGGGTCAGATTCATAGACTTGCAGCAGCTGTCAGAAGGCCTCTTCAGCTCCTGACTCAGTCTTCATTAGGGCCAAACTTTTCTGGCAGCGGCCATCACTTACACCCCGTTCTGCCCGTTTCTGCGGTCCGCGGCCCTTCGCCCGCGCACTCCTCGTCATGGACCGCGGTCCCGCCTCGGAGCCTCAGAGCTGCCCCTCTCCATCCGAGCGGGTCTTGATGGATGAGCGTCCCAAATCACCGCGCCCCTCGATTGGCTCCAGCAGACTCCAGGCTTTCGATTTTTCAGACCAAAAAAACACTCCCAAGAAAAAGGGAGAGAGAGAAATACCTAGCGGTGAAAGGCTGTTTCAGCAGGATCTCACTCTGGGTTCTGGGCAGGTAATCAAATTGGACGGCTTGTGAGGACGGGGCGCCTCTGAAGCACGACGTTTCGGCAGGACACACGTCAGGGCTGTAGGAAGGGGGGGCTTGAGATGGCCCAGAGTCACAGCAGGGCTGAGAAGGAACTGCCTGGGGGCCCTCTGCTCACAGGCTCTGAGTGGATGACAAAACGCTCCTACGTGACAAGGTAGAGCAGAGGTAGGGAAGTCATACACAATCTTATATGAAGGGGAGGCAGCACAGAGCAGCAGGTAGGGAATTTTAAACAAGGAGGTTTCGGTTCAGCATCTTGACTGGGGCACTCCTTGGGCACTCTCAAGCAAGTGCTTAACAGAAACTGCTTCAGTAAATGTCCAGCTAATATGCTAAACTTAAACTACTTAGCTCTGTGAAGATAGGATAAGGAGGCACCTGCAAGGCTTAAAAATAACTGGGATCTTGTAATTAAATTGACTCTTGAAGCCTGTAATAAAGGCTATCACACGGGAGAGATGAGAGCAGGAGGGCGTGTGCTGCTGACTCTGGATCAGTCTCTGTGACACAGACCGCTGCCAGACATAGCTGGGCCAGCCACAGGGAGGGGCTCTCAGGTCAGGATCCTTCTCCCCGCACAGGGCCGGACCCGAACACGAACACGGACGCTCTCGCTATCCTCTGCCCGTCCAGTGTGATCCACAGGCTCCGCCCACAGCAAGCCAAGAACACTGTGGGATATGTATCCCTGCACTTCTCAGATAAACCCAGCCTTTGCATGCAAGCATTTCTGCGAAAGCTCTTTAAAGAAGCTGTGCTCCTCCGAAAATGGGCACAAGGAGTTCCATACTCAAAGCAAGACGACCGCAACATCTCTACCCTTTGTCTTCCATTTGCTATGACTTCTGGCTGAGCTAGCTGGCTCTTTGATGTGGGCCATGTTTCCAAGTCTGTCATTTCGACCAATTATAACATCCATCGAGGTTGAGCCCAGTCCTAGCATTGTCACCAGAACCACCAAATGATCACTGCAGCTTCATGTGAGGCTTGAGGCTGTGTTTGTTTACTTTGTCATCAAAGCTGTTGTAAGGATCCGGACCAGAAGGGCCGAGTCAGAGATCAGCTGGGGTCCCCGGCAGAATGGGGGAGGGGATTCTTTTGGGGCCGCCTGACCCTGAACCAAAAAGCAGAGGCGGCTCTGCAGACCGTCTCTGGTCCCGAGTCTTTTGTTTCCAACACCCAGAGTCCTGCGCCAGACGGTTTTTTTTTCTGTCCCTGGTTTCCCGCCGGTGATCCGAGCGCCAGTGTATTTCAGCGGCTCCGACAGTGCGACAGCTACGCCAGGACAGGGCGCCGGAGTGGTGAGGGATGGGTCTCGCCTCGGCCCGGCTGTTCCGCGTCAGGGTGGAGCTCAAAGAGGCTCCCGCCGCCGCGTCTCTGAGCAGCGGGAGGCGCGCTTGCTGTTTGCATTAGGCCCCTTCTGCGGATCCCTCTCCCTATCAGCAACACCCAGTCCCCGCAGTGGCTAATCTCCCGGCCAAGTGTCCTTTACAAAAGGCAGACAATTGGTCGGGCCTGGAGCAGGTGGCCAGCCGACCTCGAGGGACTCGTTTTTAAGCCCACGCCCACGTCCGTGTAACCTTAGAACGAGGCCTGGCGCACGCCTCTTAAGACGAAACGACACAAAGGGTAAAGGGGCATTATTTGACCGTGCTGGGCCTGTGTGTGCTCAGAACATTTTTTTCCCCTCAAAGTAGCTCATGTTGTTAATTGGCTTCAATGTGATTAGCCAATGTCCAGGGATTTTTTTCAGCTCCAAGGACCGTTCTGTCAAATAGCACTAATCCTTCAATGGAATGAGCGGTGTTAACCGTGTCACTACAGACGAAAACACACGCACACACACACAGACACACAGGAAATGGCTTGTCATGACACATTTTGCCTTATATATCCACAGCTAGCAACTTGCACACAAATATAAAGCTGCAGTGGATACTGAAGGTCTCACAAGCTGCCCAAGCAGATTTATTCCTGATTTCTACACTGCCACGCAGCTGCTCGAATTAAATTTGAATCCGTTTACATTTAAATAAAGGAATACATAAATATCAATGTGATGCTAAACTTCTACAACCCAGCCCCAATCTAATATTTAAAGAAAGTACTGAATGAACTGGAGCAAAGTGGATCAATCATTTTCAGTTCAGCAACCTCAATTCTTCTTGAACAACAATGGCAATATTAAACCTTATTGACCCTGCGACCACTTTCCAGACAGACACAGCCCAAATTACACTCTGTAGACCACTCAAGCGACAATATAAACCCCCAGATGCTCTGAAAAATGCGCTTCAAAACAAAACCAATATGTGAACACACACCGTTGGATTTTGTCTTGCATTGTGGAAAGAAAGTAATGGCACACAGTTCAAAAGACTGGCAATACACTATAATACGTCTAATTCTCACATCACAGCATTTTTAAGAGGTGCCTACAGTTCTCTATAAAGAAGCTGCAGCTCCCTTTACAGTTTATTTAAAATGTTTATCTGCTTCAAATGTACTGTTAGTTAGGACTTTTTTCAGGACAAAGACAGTAAACGTGTGAAAGAGAACCCCAGGGAAATACCAAGCAGTACATGCCCAGTACACCCCACAGCTACCCTTGTAAGGCCAATGTATCATTTTATAACTGTAGGGCAAGTCCAACAACACACTTTCCCTGGGTTTTGTTTTTAACACAGAAACATCAAAGGTGTATTTTAAAGCAGAGCTAACTACTGTCTGATAGAGATCACCATCCTCTGCCTCGGTCGTAGTTTCAGATGTGGCTTTGCAAAGGTGAGTTTTTAAAAAAAAACACTGGATCCGCCCAGAGACTCGACTCATAATGGGGTGGGTACTATTCTTTCCCACTCAGCCAAGGTGTAAATTAGCTCAGGTTACTTCTGTGGATTGCGTGTCAAGTTACACCCCCTCGTTATTCTAATGAGGGCAGAAGAAATCAGAGTCTGTTGAGAACACACCTCCCAGAACTCAACACCTGCTTGGATTCGGCCAAGCGTTCGCTTTAGGGGGAGAAAGCAGTCGGGACCCAGGTGCTGCTCCACATCAGTACCGAATGCATGTGCCAGATCGACCCTTCTCTCCTTCCACCGAGAAGAATAGCATGAGCCCGCATGGGAGCGCTCTGGATGGACCTCACAAAGTTTTCCCCCGGGATCTTGTTTACTCCAGAGGAAGAGGCGAAGCCTGCGGGTTTAGAGTTCTCACTGATGGACAGCAGAACATTTTTAACAGGCTCGGTCTTCTGCAACTCCTTCGCCGTGACATACAACTTTTACCCAACGTCTCACAGAAACATCAACAACAAAACTAAGGCGAGGAACAAGAGATTGTCTTTTAGTCTACTGTCACGGTGACCGTCAACTGTCTGGCTAGCATGTGATGTTGGCCCAGAGAAATGTTATGTGTTTGTGTTGTGTACATCGGGCTTTAAGGCCATACAAATGCAGGAAGTAACTGAGTAATTCTTTTTTCACTGGAATAACTGGGTAAACGTCTTACCCTCGTGAGTGGAAAAACAAGATAAGAAATCACGTGTTTGGTGAGTGAATACAAGACCAGATTAATTTCTTTTATGTATTCACTAGAGAATACCTGGATTAGTTTACACAAAGCATTCCAAAACCACTGTTCTCTCTGCTAAAGTCCTTCAATAACAAAAAGTCTTGCCTGGCTTCTTAAAAAGTTGCTTTGGGCAAGCCTTTTCTTTTTGTTCGTGGGCTGAAAAACATCATGAGTGTGGATTTGGTTTACTGTACTTTGAACATGCTCAGTAATTCAAACAATGTATTCCAACCCCCCTCCCCCAAACCCCTAGGAATACACATATCCACAGAACAAAGAAGCCTAAGTTATGCTTAGTCATTTTCAGTCAAAAGCTCATGCCAACAGAGAAAAAAAACTATGTTCGGCCAGCTGTACCTCATACCCATCAAAGCTTTCAACGTGGCCATTTATTAAAATCCGTGAGAAAGAGAGGACAGAGATTTATCATGTGGGCCGAGCTCAGGAGTTGAGCAGCAGCGTGACGGCAACAAAGGACCGCCTGAATCCGATTACGGCACAATGCTGAATATCGGCCTGCCGCTTTTATTGGGAACAGGGCGGTTTGTGTCTTCACCGAGACAGGGTTTGTTTTTCATTACACAGAGATGGGGGACGGGGGGGACGGGGGGGGGGGGGGGGGGGGGGGACTAGAAAAGGTTTGGGTGGACTGCAGTTTGTGGAGTTTGTTCCTTTGAAGCGTGCTGGAAATATCTGCCTCAGTGCGCTCCTCGACGGGCAGTGACGCCCAGCGCTTCTGACACCGCCTTCCTTATAAGGCGAGCAGAGAGATGGGGGGACGCGAGCGGAACGGAGATGGTGATTTGACCGGCAGGATGTGTGTGTGTGTGTGTGTGTGTGTGTGTGTGTGTACAATCATGAAGGAACAGATGAGCTGGGGTCAGTGGAGACAGGGCATATGTATGTGCCAGTGGGGGGGGGGGGGCGACCTCCCAGTTAAAAAGGATCAGGTGGGTATAAAAATAGTAGCGAGACTCAGCCCCCCAGAAAGCAACCCTTGAACTGACTCTTTGAGGAGCACTGCAGATTCCAGTTTGAGACCGCATCAATGTATGGGAAGAACAATGGTCCTCCTGCATAGATAGACTTCATCTTCAAGAGGCAGGTCTTTTCAGGTGGATGTCACACGCACATTCAACAGCCCTGGGGAGTTAAGATATTGGATGGCTGGCAGATTTGCCACTTTCAGCTCCTCAGATTAAACACGAGGGTGTTTAATTCCACCCAGGGTGATCCTATAAGGAAATAAATCCCAGGGAAAAGTGCTTGGTTGGACAAATCAAGTATTTATAACTCAGTGTGCATGTTACTGAGTCAGTGTGCTAGTGGTAGTATAAGACAGTGAGCGGGCAACTGACTCACCGGGGTCTTAGTTCGTTCAACTAGTCACTTTTCCTGGGATCTGCTTTCATATTTCACTTAATAATACCAAGCTAGCTTTTTTCCAGAGAACCAAAAATCGATTTCGAGTTCTAATTAGATACGACACACATTTAAAATCTGAGCTTAAATAGTAACGGTCTTGACATTTTCAGACGGCATTCAAAGGCCACATCTCGCCTACCCAGAACCCCGCAAACCCCCCGGCAGGTGTCACCTACCTGCACCAGCAGCTCCAGCTTCCTGTCATCGAGGAGGTGGACCTGACATCGCCGGCCCTCTGTCATCTGGAAGAGAGAAGACGGAGCCGATTAGCCCTGGCGTTCAGCGGGAGAAATCCAGCATGGGCACAAGGTCAAAGTGACATGACATGCACAGTGACACACACACACACACACACATACACATACACGCGCACACTCACACACACACGCACACCATCACACATGCAGGTCTCCACCTGATTCAATGAACAACACTCCAGACAGGGAACAACTCTGCTGCAAACAAGGCAAGCGTAAGTGAGGTGTTTCATCACAGCTATGATGGTATGCTACACCTAGATTCTGCTCTCTGTTACATACTGCTGTAGTACTGCATACTTTTTAACTGCCGTCTCTTTGGAAGGAGTTATCCATTGTAATAGGACATTCCTTATACTGATCTACAGTAATCTCCAAAGATGACAAGTTTGAGAAGTTCTGCAGCCTTAGAAAGCTGACCATAACGGAAAATGGAGCATGACAACGGCACAATTATGCTCGCATCCACAAAAACAGACAAATGTTTTAGCTACATTCTAGTACCCACAACAACAGCAGTAGGACATATATCCGAAACACCACATCTGCTGCTGTTTGTTCAAAATATTTGCAGTACCTCTGTCAGAAAACATGCAAATGTACACGTCTTAGGATCATACTTTGTTGACAGATCATTTTGACATCGCTTCAGAAGTCAGTCAGTTTCCTGGATAAACTCAGCAGTGAAAGCTCAGATTGACCTGTGTGATTAATATTGAAATGCAGAACCCTGCGCATAAGCGGCTTGTATGAAATTTCAACACGAGCTGACGGTCCTCATAAATCCATCAAAAGGGCGCGCGAGCGGAAACGTGAGCCGCGACAATCAAAGAGGCGCCGGGCCTTCTGCGCCCAGCACGTCACCTCTGATCTAGGTAAACGCCCCTGTCTGCCTCTGCACCGCCGAGACAGCTGCGGGCCTCTCCCACGCCGCGCAGGCTAAAGACACTGCGCTTTCATACCGGCTTCGCTGGAAAAAGCACGGGGGTAAAACGTGGCGAGTTTTGAGCTCCCCTCCTGATGAACGTTGCCGTAAACTGCGCACACCCTAATCTATGCTGCTGCTCGTTTCGGCAGTCGCAACACGCCGACGGCCAAATCCATCGAGCTGCTTCTCGCATTGATCTGCCTTCCACGGGATGCCTCGAGAGTTGCGGACCTTTCCAGAACCCTCTTCCTTGTGTCCTGTCCCGAAAGCTTTTCCCAAGTATCCCTGCCAAGGCACTGGAGCCCCACAGATCTTCGTGCCGAGTGCTCTGAACAGAACTCGGTTGCTTCTGTCTGCAGCTGGGACGCAGGCCCAGAGAACCATGCATGAACAGTATGTGTAGATAGCCCCCTTTTTCCCCAATTACATGCCACTGAGCAGAGAGAGTGATCCCGGTAGAAGCAATTTCCTGTGCTTGTCCAGGGCTAGCGGCGATCTGCAAAGACTGCCAAGCAACCCCAAAGGAAATCCTTCATACAACGAGACCCTCCGTAATTGTCAGTTCCTCACCGCCACGCCATTAGCCTCACAGCTGGTATATATTTCTCTTTCGCAGGGCGTACTTTCAACAGGAGGGCCTTAAAAGGACCTGTTTATTACCAATTCACAGAGTGATGAAGGAGCACGGTCAATGTTTAAAACAACCGAGGGGGTTCTGACACACACGCAACAACAAAATGGGCCTTCAAGGAGACCTCCGTCAATGTGTTCTGACACGTCTGGTATACCCATAAACCCTCGGCGCTGAAGGCCTTGTTTGTTTGCTTGTTTTCCCACCCTCCCTGCTTCTCTGCGTGACACATGGGTTTGTTTGGTCTTTGTCGCAGAACAGAGATTGGGAATGCGGATGGATGGCGCTGAAAGACAACAAGGCCGTCGAATCCCCCGTGGGCGTGACTTTCACGGGACGCCCGCAGCGCCCTGCTAATGCAACGCGCTGGAACAGCGCGCCGTTTCCCACCGGCGGAACGAGGAAATTCCTGCCAATACCGCGGAGGGGCCTCGGAGAGTAAACATCCGAGCGTGTCACGGAGCGTCCAGGAAGCTTCTGCCTCCAGGAACAGGAGCATCGTGGGAAAAAAAACAACCGACAAACAAACAAACGAACAGTCTGTGGTCGCATCAGTCGCCAGGGCCGGACGGCGACCGTTGAGCGCCGCGAGAGCGCACATGATCCGACACTGTGCAGTGGGCACAGTGACGGTGCACCTCAGAGGCTGCTGTGTGAGCAGGTGTTACTGTGAGGATCTGTAACGCACGGATCAATATTATTCAGAGGGGCGTGGCAGGTGCGGTCGCGCATGTGGCGTGCTGTGCTTGAGACCTCCTGACAGACGGCCGCCCTCCTCGTTAGAGATCCCCGGTGTTCTGCTGAATGCTCCCCTCCAAGATGTTACGTGGGCGTGCGGTGCAGCGGAACCCGGGCTCATCTCATTAGACACATATGGAGCAGGCCTGCCCCATGCTGGGAGTCACATGACCTCTCCAACTACAGCTCAGCTCAAGTGCAGAAACACTCTCTCTTAAAGTGCTGGACACCTTTTAGTCATTCACAGAGCTTGTACTTCCTTCCCCCCCACCCTCACCTCTTCTTCAGCGGTCTGGCTCAAAACCAGGCTAAAAACCTGAAGAGAAGCAGTGGTTTTTGTGCTAGGTAGCAGCTACTGCCAGCTGTAAGAAAGCCATACACCCTTCCCACAAGGAAAAAACATTTCTCAGGATTAAGGTTGCCGTGTTCTGTTTTGTGCCACCACTATGGGGTATGTGAAGCGCTCTCGCATGGCTTTGAACAGCGTAAAGGAAGCGGGGTCCCCGTGGAGCCAGAACAATGGAGAGGTGACAAAAAAACGCTCAAAAGTTCACATTTCCTAAACATCTGGGGGAAGAAGCCGTTCCAGGATTTGAAGAAAAAGGGGAAAAAACGAAGCCACGGCATTCTTCATGCGTTTGCTTTATCGCTTCCATCTCCAAAACATTTGTGTCAGGGACCAAAAAAAAAAAACACAAAGAAAACAAAAACGACGATCCGCTTGTAAACAACACGTTACATAACTCCGGGACCTGGAAGCACCGAGATGAAGATCTCAAACCAAAGGCTTTGTGAAAAGGTGTTATGACATGTTAAGGGGAGTTTTTAGAAAGAGTAGCTGCTTGGCGAGTTCCTCGGCGGTTATGCCAAATCCTCTCCGAGCTCCCTGTCTCATCCTGGGCTTCCACAGGAGGGACAGAGGAGAGCAGACAGTGGGATGGAGAGGTGGGGCGCCCCTCAAACTCCCTGACGAGTCATTGCAGCAAGGTGGAACACTTGATTGTGAGATCTGATTATAGGGTGAGGGCTGAGGCTGCCAGCTGCTGTTTGAAAAGCCTTTACTAAGCAAACCCTGTTAACAGTGTGTAAAATCTGTTTGCGTTTGCTTTGGCCTCCAGTCCACCCAGTGCTGTGAAATGTCACTGACTCTAAAAGACAGACCTGAGAGTGTTAACATGCCCACCTCTACAGTCATGCTAACATTACGTTAGCACAAAGAAAGCAAGCTTCTCAACTCAACAAACCAAAAAAACAAAAGTCAGAGACAGGGGCATGCAAAAAATATCTGTGTAATACATTCAGCAAATATTTTCATACGGATAGAATCTGAAATGGCTCACAGAAACGGACAAAAACAAAACGTACTACTTATTCATTCAACATACTACTTGCTCCGAGGCTGAGCCTTTGGCGTAGGACCGGCCACGCGAGGAGGGCGGTGCACCGTTATCAGCAACCCTAACCTGCTGACCCGGATGCCCTGCAATGCAGACAATTGTCTGACCGCACAGAAAGCCACCTGCGCTTACAGTAAGGAGGCGTTGGGCGTTGATTTACGTTCAGGGGTGAACAAAATGCCTTCTGCACCCCCACGATCTGCACTGCAATTTCTGTTTATTCCCTCTGTCAGAAACGACCCAGGTCTGTTCTGCACGTGCAAAGCATTTCGTCTCAGTACGCGCATTCTGCAGACTGCATAGAAAGTGTCAATGGATCCGTCTTACTTGCACAGCTGTAGAAACACTGAGGCTGCCGCGAACAGACAACATGCATCCCCCTATGTAATGGATCGCAGTAAAGCCATACCATACGTAACCAAACCCCATGTCAGAAATGAAACTGCACATCAAAAGTTAGATTATACAGCCAAAGTGACTTGAAAATGTTTACAAAAACGCCAGAGATTAAACTGGTTTAATCGATTTCCCTCGAGCCACCTTTTAAAAAACTACAGTTAAATCATGAGGCAGCGAATCTACCAAATCCGATTAGCTGGCAAAGTATGACTAGTGTGTCATTGTAGAAAACTACATTTTTCTTTCACTTTTTACACTCTAGCTGTATTAAATCGAGTTTAGCTGTCATCACTTTCCTAACGTCTATTGTTACAAAGTGTGCAATAGATAGGAACTACTGTATTTGAAAATGATCTGCACTGTAATTAAACTAGTTTCAAAAAAATGCCACGACCTACCAACCCCGCTACCAAGAACATTGCAGGCTATGCAAATGCAACACATAAGCGCACTGTACGTGCATGCAGAGAAAAAAATCACCAACCTCCAGACTTCAATTATACCAACAGTATACTCATAACACCATTTCGTGCTTCCAAGAAAGAACATGTACAGAAAGTATTTTGCTGCCCTTTTGTCATTCCATGGCAAGTTTGAACGTATTTTAACTACAGCGATTGGCTGCTTCTACCGGACAGACGGTTTCTCAGACAAACATCATCATTACCGTTCCGATGTGTTCTACTACAGTGTAACACTAAAATACCTCATGAAGCAGCGGTGAAACTCGAATGCTCCAAATAAATTCAGCATTTTTCAAGACAACTAACTTTACAGTAGGATATTTGTGAAGCGATTTGTGCTTCGGCAGAGGGACGTGACATTTACCTTTTAAATTTCAGGGTGTCTCCAGCATGAAATTCCACAGCACGGTTTTAATCGGTTGCTCGCTACTTAATCCCAGGGTATGCTGCACAAAACATCCAGGTTGAGAGGCTCCGATCCCGGCCTAGAAGGACGGCAGCACCCATGCCATTGTAAGCCGGTGCTGCCCGCTTGAGCCAGACACAGCCCTTCCCCTCTATTTTCGCTTACTGCAAGCGAACGGGCTGACCACGGCGCCGAGACATCCCATCTTCCAGTTTTAAACGCGCGTTTTCACGGCGACGTTGGCCTGCATCCAAAAGGAGCAGCTCCTGCATCCCGCTCATTCAAAAACGGCTTCTCGCCATCAAACCGACCCCCTCTTTCCCGTGTGACACCGGCGAGGGGAAGAAACGTTAGGAAGCATGCAGCGCCAGAGAACATACCATCGGCGAATATCCGAGGGGACCAGCCGCCGCTGCTGTGTAGATCGGAACTATCCCCTCCGGTCTCGGCGTTAGTTTCCCCTTTTTTCTATTATTGAAAAGGTTCACGTGTCGACGAAAACAGTCCTAGATGAGAAACGAGGCTGGATATGGGGGAAGGGATTGAGCGAGGCTGGGTCATGGGAAACCACAACCTTTACACACAGCAAGACGGGGTGTGCGCTGTGAGAAGCAGCCGCGGAACAACCTACTGACATCTGGAGCTACAGAGCAAAGCCAAAATCATCAGGGAAAAGCCGCTCTCTCTCTCTCTCTCTCTCTCTCTCTCTCTCTCTCTCTCTCTCTCTCTCTCTCTGCCGCTCTCTCTCTCTCCCTCCCTCTCTCTCTCCCCCTGTCTCTCTCCCTCTCCCTGTCTCTCACTCCGCTGCGTCCTTAAGACAAATTTCTCTGCACAAGGACAGCGGTTTAATAGGAAATGTTTACAACAAAATCCCATTTTGTTGTTAACCAACATTCCGTGCTCGCGGAGCACAGCAGCTACTGTACTTGTTCAGCGTGCCTATTTGTTTGTAAATGTTGATAAATAAGGTATGTTTTTCTAAATATTTTTTTTCCCTTCATTAATACGTTTGTTCCAAATACATTACCTGATAATGTATTTGCTGTCTTGTGCCAGCCAAAACCCTTCTTCAACTGTAAAACAGTCACTAAAATATTAGAGTAGTTCGACCATACTGTGAAATTAAATAAAGAAAGGCCAGTTATGATAGTCTTAATATAACACCAGCGAAACTACAAACTAGACTTAAAAAGTACCTAAAATAATCCTCTTTACTTTTTTGCATTTTATCTCATATTACCATAGTATAAAATGAAAGGGTACATTGACATTTTTGTAAAGTTCTGTAATGAAGCAGTTCCGTATTGTAGGCAGCAATGTAGCATAGTGGAGCAAGAAAATTATCCCATTGGGCATTCACCTGCTTCACTCATCCACCTGTATTTGCTTAAACCTGATACCTTGAATTCTCATAAAACAAGAGAAGTTGGCTTGGAAGGCCACCTGTGATAGATGTTTGTTCCAAAGACCTGCTGCCCTGACAGCAGCTTCATTAAGCAGCAGGTTCATCTTACGCCGAACACGCCGCTGCACTTGCTGCTCCAAATGTCAGCACCGGCTGCAGTACACACCACACTGTTTACAGGGGCGCAGTTGCTGAAAGCGGAGAGTGTGCTTTGTTATTCCATGAGCGTGGACCTGTAGCTCTTCAGCTGGCAGGGCTTTGGGCATTGATAAAATAGAACCTCGGCCGTCCTGAGTTAAACACCTCCAGATGATCGCATACGTTTTTTGGAGTAATGCTTTTTCTCTGGCCCTTGCTGGCAGCTACGTTGGGTAAGTGGTTAGCGGGCCGTCATCACAAGGCCCCCGTTGTTTGACTGAGAGAGAGGGAGAGGGGGAAAAAAAAGGGAGCCCGAGGCTGACCGATTGAACCCAGGAAACCCAGCATGCACCGGGGCAGCGAGGAGCGGACGGGAACGACCAGGTTCACAGAGTTCTGCTCGGCGGATGGAGGGATTCTAAAATAAACTTGAAAAAAAAAATCAGTGAGGCCACAAGATGTGACACAGCTCCCCGAAGCATACTCGGAATGGGCTCAGAGTCAGAGCAGTGGTACGATGAAACCGGAGGGCGGGGGCTGTGTGCGGGGGTGGGGCAGGGGGGGCTTAAGAAGAAAGGGGAATAAGTTTCCTTACAAGACAGGCGATGATACCTTGTGCAATCAAAGAGATTTATGAGCAGGCATAAGGCGAGGATGCCTCCAAAAAGCCCTCCGTTTATGTGCGGTTGCCCCAGAGCCTTTCAGGGTAATGTTATGGCAGCAGCGGGATTCCCCATTGGGGACTCGTGCTTCCAGTGAGAACGCGCTGAGTTTGGGTTTCTCAGTCTCCCTGGCGACAGGGGAAAGAGGCCTACATCTTACAGGGGGAGACACAGAGAGCAGGGTGAGGGGGTGGTCGGGGAGGGGGGGGGGGGGCTGGTCAGGGTTGAAGGTAACCTATTCTGGGTGTACACAATGTAAACACTACTGGGCATGTAATTGGTACAAGCTGCATAAGGCCTCAACCCTGACCTCACACAGCAGTGGTCAATTAAAAGCCTTTAAACAAATGAAATGCAGAAAAAGCAAAGAGGTGCGGCATAAAGGCACCGTCTTTGCCACGATGGGGAACATACACGTTTTGTTAGTCTGAGGGCAGCCATTAACCGCAGTTACACTAAAGCTGCTCATGCTGTGTGGGGGGATTTATAGATTTTTTTATTATTTTAATAAGAGCCCGCAATTATTAAATGCACACTTACACCGAATCTGAGAAGTCACTAATGTGAGAATGGCCTGCTGGCGTTTATTACATAAGAATCGCCTGGAACGCTTCACAAGGACCCCCTGCTGCTGCTGCTGCTGTCCCTGAGAGTCTGCCCTTGTTTGTTATTGCACGCTAAGCCACACCCTCTCCTCCTCTGATGTGGGCAAGTATGTCTGCTGTAAGGGCGGGGCTTCAACTCTTCTCGTAGATGCCTGAAGCCACAGATTTTTTTCTTTTTTTTTTTTTTTTTGGAACAACATCCTTGAGTTCAGACCAGATGAAATGTGCAAAACAAGTTCATTTAGGGTTGGAGTTAGGGGTATTTATCTGGTTTGAAGACAGTGATGGTGTTTACATAATAGTGTAACAGCCTGCGGACTGAGGACTGTGGCCATAGGCTTCTCCTCTGCTCTACGGCAACTCCTCCCAATTCACAAGGAGAACGTTCCCTATTACAGGACATGTAGGATGGTTCAATGTGACGATAAAAGTTTGTTCAGGCATTTGGCTTTTCTGTTGTGAATTAGAATAAACAAGGTTTGTGCACGTCAATGCACAAAGCATGCCAAATGGCCCCCACACCATGGCCCAGAGACCAAGGCTCTCAGTGGGGGGAATGGTAATCATTTCATTCAGGAAGTTACACAGCCAGTGCAATATTCATGACTGGACCCCATCGCTGCTATTTATAGCACATTTATTTCTGTCGTGGGCTCTCGAATAATATGACCTGCACATGGTAACAAAGTACCACGATAAACGTCCTCCACTTACGCATTTCCAAAGACCGCAGTGCATGTTTATTCCCGTGATTTATACTCTGCACAGTGTGACTAAACAGTCGCACGTTATTACTGTGTTAAACCCATTTTGTGAATACCATGGACTGATTTTGATGCTCCCCGGGGTGCATGATTTATTGGGTCAACCAGCGATCCAAGTTTGGTCCACAGAGCTTTCAGTTTGCATGTGAGTGAGACCCATTCCAACGACTGCTTTTTCACGAGCCATTTTTTTTTTTCCCCAAAACAGAAACTTTATGTTTGATTTGTTGTTATGAAAAGGGCCAGAGTAAGGCGGCTAAAAATGTCCAGAAAGAAGTCCAACTTGGAACACGCCGCTGCGAGCGTGTGTGGAGCTGCAATGTGTTTGCAGTTAAGCCTTCAAAAAGACAGAGCACTTCAAACACGAGCCTGTGTTTCAGACGTTTCCAGAGCCAGTTTCCCCCCCTCCTCTCCTTTGTCTGATTCCATGACAGCTCCATCCCCGGCCTAGCAGTCCGCCCAGGCCAGAATTAAACCGCGTGCCCCTACCTGCGGGCATCGTCTTTATTAATACCAGTGACGTTTCCTCAGCGGCCAGTGAGGGCAGAGTGCATTCTGGTCCAGGCTGTAATCACCGCCTGCTGCAGACAGCCAGCAGTCTGTCACATGACATGAAACCATTGCAAATTGCAATTCTCCCTGCTGCGCTGCTGCTGACACTTCGGCTGGGTTTTTTCACGCGCCGCACCAGTTGGGGGGGAGGTCACGGGGGTCATGAACGCAATTGATCTCTTTAAATACGAGCACATGTGAGCATTTTCTGATGCTACCAGAGAACAGGCCTGTACTGAGCTGACTGGAATATATGTCTGTACACTGATTTCTGACAGAAGCAGCTTTTCCAATGCCACTCTTGGTGAAGACTGAGGCTAACATGGCTAATAAGATCAGACTTTACATTACTGCGGACTGGTACTTGTGCGATTACATATAAAAGCACTATGTAAGAGTCACATTAGTACAGTATTGGGAACATGTTATACAGAATACCTTAGAGAGCACATTTTAATTACATCAGCACTATCCTACTGTTAAAATGCAACTGTCAGAAGTCTCACAGACTCTCCCACAAGTTCACAATGTAAAGATTTCAAAGCATTTAAATAAATACATAAAAGTGCACGCATACACTTTTTCTCTTGCACACATTCATTTATAAGATCCAAAATTATGACACCATCACAAACTCTTGCAGTAGCTGACAGCTGCTGTAACACATTTCTCCCATGCAAACAGTCCCTCCCGCCGAAGCGCAGACTGTGTAATTGAAATAACTGGGACACGTAGCCAGGAGGAGCATTAAACACGGCACGCTGTAGAGCACGGTGAAAGCGAACGCCTCCTTGCGCCAGATCTGAGAGAACGGTGGCACTCAGAACGGCGCGGTCCGACACACAACGGGCGGAAAACCGAGGGGGGTGAAGGCGGTCACGCCGATGGCTCAGAGCGGGCCCGGACTCTGAGGAGGAAGGACCAGGAAGCAAAGTCCCCCCCCCTTCATGGCTCAGTCCCTCCGCTTGGTGTATTTATAGCCAGCTGTATTCCTTGCCAGTCACAACGGATTAATGCCACGCTCCGTCAGACCCCGACCCCCCGGCAGAACCGCGCCGTGCTCTCCGCGGCCGCCCCACTGCCCGCGCCGTGTGCGCATCACCCCGCGAATCTGACAAAATCACCCGCCAAACGCTGGCCACTGCAGAAAAGTTCCAGTGTCACTTTACTTTGCGGCTCAGGATGAAGCTGTAATGAGGTACAGTACTGTGGTAAAAGTGTGGTGACGTGCATACAGCACAATGAGAAGCTACAATTATCTGAGCTTCGTCCTGTTAACCAGGAAAAAAAGCAACGCATTGGACTGAAGTGATTTCAGAGCTGTATAGTACAGTGCTACGGCTAACACAGTTTGCCCACAATGAAGTAATTATGTTTGTGCATATATTTGAGTTGGTAATGAGCATGTGGGAGATCACATCTGTAGGCAGGATAAAATGATAATGATTTGGCATTGCGCTGTTGAATGGGTAATGCAGACACAGTAGCAGCTGCACGGCATGAAGTCATGCCAGGAACACTGAAGGTGGAATCAAAAAATGCTGGAACCTGATTGGCTGTCATTTCCAGTATAAATGTAGGGGACAGCATTTTCCAGAAAAGGGCGATCCAACTTGAGCAGAGTGGGCAATGGTGTTAGCTGTGGCTAATAAATTACTTCAGTGAGAACTGTCCTTGTTATACACAGCATCCAGCTATGTCATCACCATGTCTTCTTTTATTAGCTACATCTTATGTTTTTTGTCTGTGTCAATCTAGGCTAGCTCAAGCCTCTGTTCTCCTCCAGAGTAACAGTATTCGACCTCAGGACTCAACGATGTGGGTCTGGTAACTGCCTTGCACCCACAAATTCATGCTTTTTCTGGCTAGGCAGACAGATTACTCCTGCATACAACGTTGATTTATTTATGAATTTTATTCTCTGCTTTATTCATGAGGGGCCTATTTTTATCCAGTCGTCTTATGTAGGCCACACACATCTGCAGCTGGAAATATGAGTCAGTGGAGCAGACTCTGGTAGTGTGGCGTGGGCATTCATACATATAACACGTGACTGTGGAGAGTCCGCCCCTCCCCTTCACAAAGGAAGCAGCTTATGCGACTAGTTTACACTACTCACTTGGCACATGCCCTCTTCCAGGGATACTTGCACGCCTTATGTCTGAGTGCTTTCAGTTCATTTAAGCAGCTGCATATATACTGAATCAATTCAGATGCCATAACAGTGCCCTACTTGGAACCTGCCCTTGTGACCTCATGGGGACAGTCCCGCCTCCCTGATCATTATGCATTTCACTGTCCCAAGGCAAGAATTCCTTTCACTCCATTCAAAGACACAGTGAATGTACAGGATCTGTTAACACTGTGCATCATGTGGTCTTATCTCAGACCTCGCACTTATGTGCTAACTGCTCCTTCTGGGAAGTGGATTGAAAGTGAAGGGATTTTTTTTTTAATCTTTCACCAGTCTGACCTTAAATTCCTCTCAAACGGCCGCTGAAAAGAGGCATTGTTTCCGTGCCGTGATGTCTGCCGTAAACCGCATGCCTCCAATTATGTACAAATTTACCCGTGCAAACGGGAGCCCTTTTCCTCCAGACAAAAGTAAGAAGGCACTTGTGCGTGGACGCTGATAAACCGTTGCAAGCTCTATTGGTTTCGCAAATTCCTGGGATGCCAGGAAGACCAGAGGAGAGCGTTTCAGGCCATGCAACTGCTCCAGAGTTTACGGGAAAAACATCTTTAAATGGAATCCCAAAGCCCTGAGGTGTGTCTGAATACGACAGAAATGCCAAAAACATGGAGAGAAATGGTATGCATTTCCTTCGGAGATGACCCATTCCTGACATCCTGGTTAGAGTGTCAGCACTGAGGCAGTCTGGGAACAATGGCGCGGGAGTCTCCAAATCCATTGGGGTTGCGGTGACAGTAAACTGAGTCAGTGACTACACTGTCCCATTGCTGCCATGCCAACGCCAAAAGGAAGGAACGGAGGAAAACTTGCCATAGCATTACATCATACGGACAATTCAATACTGCTGACCAAAGAGGGGGATGGCAAATTCAGCTATTAAATGAACTCAGATACCATAGTGGATGTTCATACGACAGACACGGGATAGAACGTGTCACTTAGTGTCTCTCATCTACATGCATAATTTAACATCTCAACATCTCCCCTGCCCACCCACGCTGATGCAATGCCGTGAGCACCACTGCTGCCTGGGGCTTAGAGGAGTTCCTCCAGGCTCCACAGAGAGCCCAGAAGACGACCATCTGAGGAGTTTTGGGACCGCAGCGCCCACAATATAAAGCAGACACACTTTGAAACTCTGCAGAAACCTACTATTAATATTTTCTACTGGCACTCTGCTCAAGCTCTCTGCAGTCTGTGGCAGGACAAGTAGTTGTTCTGGTTGGGATTTCTCTGCAGAATGAGGAGAAAAGGCCAACTCTTGCACTGCTTACACTCCTAATTAAAGAACCCAATGGGCAAAGAGTCTGAGCGGAATGATCTAAGTATCCACACCAAATGGTCTCCTCCCATCCTGAAGTGACGGTTTTCTCATCCCTTACGAGGGTTTTTGCTCAAACGATCACTGCTCCTTTTAAGGCAGGGTGTAGGTTTACTCCTCTCCCACCTCCAGTACAAAGCAAGTTTCCACTGCAACATGACACAAAACATGACCTCAAATCGAATTACTGTGTAAGTATGCAGGTGTGGGAAACAACGTGAATTAACCTGTGCTGAGAACACACCGCAAAAACAAACCAGCAAGCAAACTGCGTGTATGGAAACAACCTTGTAATCACGGCTGTGGGACTGCATGTCAAACGCACTGTTCTTTTCAGCCTTTTAAAACACGGGTTTCCCAGGCGATCTGGAGCGACGATGCCAGTTGGGTATCTCACTAATGGACACTCGGGCCCCTCGGGGAAGGAGGTGACAGGCTGCCTTCAGAACGTTACAAAGCTCTTTTATGCTCTAGTGTTTCCTCTGTCCCCAGCGCCGGTCCGACTCTGCAGTTTTTATAAAAGCCCAAAACGAAACCGGAGCTAAATGCAGTTCCACCTCCAGCTGTGACTGCATCGGGTTTCATCTCTGCCCTGGCGAGGGATGGATCCAGGCTCTGCCACCTTTTCATATTTAAAATGCGCATGATAAGTGGAGCTCCCTTGCCTACCTGAGTGTGCATTACCCCCCCCAGAACTTAGAGGTGGGAGTGCAGAGAGTGGTCTACGCTGTACAGGAGGTTGTGGAGGGTCAGGAAAGGGAGAGGGAAAAGTGCCCAGCAGGAAACGGGTTGGGGAGGGGGAGAAGTCACCAGTGGAAGGACAGCACTAATCATATGGTGCCATTTTTGAGTTTGTGGTCCAGGGTTTAGACTAAAATCAGAGGAGGCAAAAACAGCAAGAAGGATATCATATCATCTGACTCATTGGGAGAGCCTTTGCAGGTCACACACACACACGCACACACGCACACACACACACACACACGCACACACTCACAGAAAAATAGAAATTTACATTCACAAGCTGACTGTTGGTCACAGAACACCACTGCTGCTTAGCTCCTGGTCTTCCCACCAAGAGACAGGGAAGAGCATGCAGACTGGCAGGTGGAACAAAGTGATGAGAATGAGTCACCTGATACGCATGCTGAGTCACACAGGAAGAACGGGTAAACAAGACTGCGAACACAAACACAGTGTAATCGCGAACAGAGACCTAGCTCTGGGCTGACACACGCTCTCAACACTCTCTCAGTGTCTACCTGACATCGCTGCAATCCTATCACAATTATGTTCAGAGAGGGGAGTGCATTAACTGAGCGCAAAGAATACCTGAGAATACTGCTTGCTCAAATGACTACCGCTTCCTTCGGATGGGAAAAGTGGAGCTGTCATCATACAGTGCGTTGCCTGCGATTTTCACATAATGCATCTTGGACAAACAAAAATGCGATTTACTTTTTACCCACTGGTCTGCTTCTGTTCTCCTCTTGAAAGGTCTTGCAGTGCTTCTTTGCTTGATTAGGTACTCAAATACATAAATAAATAAATGAAATATAATAACCCGGAGTTAAATTCTCCAGGAAGGTTTGACAAAGTCTGTGAGTGCAATTGGCTGGTCCCTGTTCATTTGCTGCTCTACATTTTAACACCCTCAGCAGCTCAGGGCCAAATGGAGCTGCTTGCAAGTAAACAACAATTTGTCCAAAGACGTGACCCTGTTTCACAATGTATAGAGTTACAATGCCAGGGTCTGCCTTTGTCCTGAGTGCAAATGGGAAAGCCTCCTGTTAGCAGCTGATTCAGTGGTATTAGGGTACCTAAATGGCACATGATCTTTGACTTTTTTACAGTAAACCCTCTTTCCCCCCCACCCCCCACTGGTAACAATTTAAAGCAGATTTAAAGGGGATTTAAAGCAGAGAGTAACCTCTATAAACCAAACACAACATTTCACACAGAGCGGACTGCTTTACCCAGAAGTGTATTATTTTTCATGGATCAATTGTAGTGTACTACATAATATAAATTTTCCCTTCATTTGAATTTTAAAACATGTGGTATACAGGGCCATAATATATGTACTGACTGGAAGTGGACCAGTGTAAAGTCATTCAGTCCTTGCTGATATATTCTGTGGTAAAAAATATATATATCTACTTTATGCAATCCACTCAGTAGTAGGCTTTATAATTTAGGGATAAAGATTACAGCAGTTTGCCAGGCTTGGATGCTGTGGACTGGATTCTTAGGAACCACGGTCTCACTGCTTAATCTCAATGATTAAAAAAAAAGACTGAACAAGCACTGTTCAACAGCTGCAGCCTCTAGTGGTAATATGCTGTTACTGCAAGAGCTGCTCAGTCAGTCAGTGATGAAAGCTATTGGTTCTTTGGCTGCTCCCTCCAGCTGCAGCAAAATAATGTTTTTTCCGCTCAGCAGAGGATCCTTGGCTTCCAACATGACAGATTACGAGGAGGTTGAAGCAGAGGATATTCCCTGACTGATATGCCTGAAAACACAAGTCACTGGCCTGCACGATATCCCAGCTGCTCGGCACACAACATATCGTCCATCATGTGAAATGAACTCCAAAATATTCGGTGGAAAATGACGGAGGCAGTTAACATTGATTTAAATTATCCTTACAGCAGGATGTGAATCCAAATATTATATTTGCCTTTTCTGCTTATGGGTTTGGACTCTGGCAAGCACTCTAGCCCAGTGTTAGCGCAGGATAACGAGGCATTGCTCTTTCTGAAAAATCTGCGATCTACTCGAGGCAAGGATGCGAAGTCCTTTTCAAAGGAATCTCACGACGTCATCTGGCGGGGTGCAGAGAAGTGGAAAAGAGTAAAGGAGAGATGAATGACCAGCCCCTGTGGCTATATCAGTGCTCCAGATTAGTATTCATTTGGGTATCCTCATCCGAGGAGAGCACCGCATTGGGCAGAACGTCTGGAGATCAGCAGTTCAGTCACGCCTCGCGGGCGTGAGGCACAAACCGTGGACACTGCGGCAGTCCTACCCTTTTTTCATCATTATTTTATTCTCCCCTGTGTCACGCATTCCTATTGTTCTGCATCATACTCACGCGTTTGATATGCCCGGCGAAAAAAAACCATACAATTCATCTTTAAAGGAATATACTCAGAGAGCTCAAAGGCTTGTATCCGCAGTTCCTGGGAGAGTACATCTGGACACGTATCCACACTTACGATCAAACATTTTTACAGGAATTCTCTCCCAGAGGCAGGGAAGTATAAATATGCTGTCTGGCTTCACTGACTGAGGCCGACTCCAGATTTGTTTGTCCTGCATCATGTAGTTATTTATTTTGTTATCTACCTGAATTATTTATAACTCGGTAAAATAAATTTTGCGTTACCTTGGAGGATAACCAAGAATCATGCTTCACATATAAAGAATAAGCACTGCAGCTTCAAATAGAAAAGTCTTCTGTCAGCTGCTGTGAGGCCTGTTTGAACAGCAGAATGGGGTCTGTGTGCTGGGGAAGTTAAAAGCGGCGGAAATGGGCAGAGGTCAGGGAGGTCGGCGCACACCGCTCTAATGAGCTGTTATGAGTCGGGGCCGCTATCCTGGGATGCCGGGGCGCTGTCTACCCCCCTAAAGCAGTGCTGCTGGATGAAGGCGTGTCCTGGACATCGCCGCATTCTACCCAGTGGTCGTTGTCTGACGGTGATTGGCCTGCGGTTGTGTGCAAGCACTTGCACGCATTCAGAGATGTTGTGCCCAGTGGGGGGAGTGTGTGCGACTGCTGGAGGCGAGTGGCTGCGCTTCCTGCCGATGTCCGCCAGCTTCCTGGCGCTCCTCGCCGTGACCTCCGATCGAGGCGGAATGGAGAGGAATGACCTCATTCCCCCGGTCCCTCGGCGCCCCACGGGACCCTGGGAAATCGATGGCTGAGATTCGACACCTCCAGATTTCTGGCTCCTGGAGCTCAGGCTGCAGCACTTAGCCACGCTTCCCCCCGGTCAGCGTCCACTCATACCTCAACACAGACTACAGCACAGAGCATCACACTCCAGACACGTACCATCAGCCTGCACCAGCCAAAGGCTACTATTCCAGCCACACCATTCCAGTTCATACGTCATCTGTGCAAACACATCCTCGGATTATCCCTGATATTCTCGGTAGTGTCATTGGGAATAGCCCATGGACCACTGGACTCTGCTCCGGAGGATCATGGGTTCCAGCCTCTTGGGCTTCAGTAAAAACGTGATTCTGCTGCTGTCCTTGGTAAGACTGAACAATAGCGGTGATACAAAGAAATCCATAAGTCATAAGTTTGGCCATTCAAAAACACACACAGCAAATTGAACATGACGGCAAAGTGTCACTGCTAAGAGGCTTCTCCCTCTTTGCTTTGATGATGATGATGATGATGATGATGATAATGATGATGATGATGTCATTCCTGAGAACTTAGTAAAAAGCCCACCCACAGCTAATACAGCAGTTCAATTAAAAAGTGATTCTCAAGAGCAGGATTTCTAAAGCATAATATCACTTCCGCCCTGACTCCATGTGATGTACTGTATAATCACCTGTCTCGGGGGGTAAACCCTCGAGGTTTACAATGTGGAGGGCAACCCCCCGCTGCCGGCCAAGCTGGACTCAATCCAGCCAAGGCTGATCCCATAATGGGGTGTGTATGTGGTGACGCGCAGCAGGGCTAACATGTGCTTGCCATTAACCGCGGTCTCCGTAGAGCCTTTACGGCGCAATGCAAAACAAATAGCGCAGGGTGCTTTCTGTGCCCCTCATAAAACAGGAGAAAATACTCTTCCGCTGGCGCTAAATGCTAAATGGAGTCTGTGTTGGGAAATTAATTTAGCGAATTTTCATCCCGTGGCTCGGCATGTTCTCACATTACCAGGGAAATGAGATTTTAGCTGCAGCTAAGGAGCTTATGACTGACGGTAAATAAACGGCAGGGCGCAGTGCGGCGTGGGGGGAGAAGTGTCCGGAAGGACACCGCTGCCGTCACCGTCCACGAAACGCCTGGAGCGTCCTTCAAAATCTTCCCCTGGATTTCAGTTACTGACGTTTCCCAGAAACTGTCCAACTAATTTCGAGACCCCATTTAGAAACACCTATGATTTTCCAACAGACAATCATGAGTGTCTGCCCTCCCTAATGCTGTTGCCCAGTTCTGAGGAAAAATACTGCAGGGCCCTGAGTGTGTAATCCAGTACGCAGCTCCTAGGCCTCTCTGCTTCATGCTGCTTTATAAAAACACTCTTATTTCCTGTGTGTGACTCAGCTGTAACATCAGCTGAACACTGCACAGCTATTAATAGAATCAGTATGTTTATTCACTCACTAAATTCCTAATACAACTAGGTGAACTGATGTAGCTGCTGAAACATGGGACAACTTCCCAACGTTGTGAGTCAGTTTATATAAATACTCATTTACTAGAGAAAGCAACCATTGCTTTTCATTTAGACAGTGAAACACACAAACACACACACACACACACTGGTAGGGGTGTATTCAGCAGGGAGCTGTCTGTCTTCACAGTCTGCTATAATCTCTCTGTTATTGTTCCTGTGGTGTTTATTGAGGGTCTGTGAAAGCTTCGCCTTTTCCCATCATTCGAAAGGCCACTGATTGGAAAACTGACATCATTAACAATGACTTCTTCCAGGTCAGAGGGAAACCAACTGCCTCTAAGAAAGCTGTCTCGGTTCTCACTTTGCTGTCAGATAAACCTAAGATGCACACTGCCAAAACAAATCCCCACTGCTTTCCAGCCAGCCAGTGCAAACAGTGATAAATCAACCGGGCAGATGACAAAAAAATCTAAAAATCACAGTATTTGCTGTTGTCGTCATTGAACGACCAATAACCCCCCCCCCCCCTCCCACACACACACACACACACACACACACACACACACACACTCTCTCTCTCCTTCACACACACACACACACTCTCTCTCTCTCACTCACTCACACACACACACAGCTCCCCACTCACAGAGACCCTCGTGCTGCGCCCTATTTGGGGAAGATGCTCTCGTGCGGAGGGCTGAGGGCCCTGGCAAGGCAGAGGGTGGGTGGCCTGGCACTGCTTGACTCTGGGGAGCTGGGGTGGTCCGCACACTCTTCCCTGGCTCTGGGACCGTGACCGGAGAGGAGAGAAACAGGCTCTCGCTCTCACACACAAACTAGCAGATACCAGCGGAGTCCTTGTCAGCTTGCCAGGGGGGACTTGAGGGATCCATTACTCGCCCTGTGTGGAAGATCATCATCAAAACAGTGTGGTGTCTGCTGCACGATTTAACCTCTGCCTCCGCCAGCCGCAGCCACCACAGACGCTCGCAATGAGCGCGCATATTTCACGCTGTATTTAGTTAGCCAGTCTCGTCTGCTTCTCATGATAAATCCTCGCAGAGACCCGCGAGCTAAGCCTTGATGTTAAGGGGGAACAGAACTTCTACAACAGCACCCCTGGCTTTATACGGAGGTGTGCATATGAATGCATTTAGATTCTGCCCGTTATCTTGCAGGATGTCTCTGCTGGCCCACGCTGCGCGAAGATCACTAAATACATTAGAGCGCGGAAGCCGTGCCGAGGGAAGGAGGAAGGGCCCGAAACCAAATCCTCCCAGTTCTGGAAGAGCAGGATGTGTTTCATTAAAAGGAGCTATTTTCACAGGGACGTGACCGAGAAAGCCCTTCAGCGCCGGCGGGAAATCTTGACAGATTTAATTGTATAGTCTCTCTCTCTCTCTCTCTCTTTCTCTCTCTCTCTCCCTCGGCGTGGGATTACAGACATCTCGCAAGAACTTAACTCTGAAGGGGCAGCAGGCAGATTGTGAAGGAGATGTGATGGATTTCTGGCGAGATTATAGCAGATTAGCCCGCGATTTCGTGGTGTAAACGAGCACCCTCGTTGCACGCGCGTCGGGACTGACGGCACTTGGTAGCAGAGCCTGAGCGGTTCGTTTGGAGACTGCCTGTGTGCAGCTGACACGCAGCTGTGGCTGAGGGGGTCTCTGCCATGTGAGAAGCAGAGCTGAGAGTGAGTCTTGGCCTCCGGCGTGCATTTCTTCCCCATCCCTCCTGAGGAAATCCTGCGTTTTTTGGAGCTTTGAGGAGGAGGAAGGCGGGACCCCTGGTGGATTCGGCCGTTTCTGGCCTGGACGGCCCTCTGGCTCTCCTTCCTCTTCTCAGACAGTGGATCTTCACACTCACAACAGCCCATAATGAGCATCTTACAGAGGGGTGCTCTCTAGGTCAAAGCCTTTCTGCGGTGGTGCGGTCAGGGGATCTGAGCCTTTTCACAGGCCCTGTGAGTCTGTGGGGCATGTAGTCCGTTTCCGGTGCGGCGTACACCTTGAAGATTCGAGGAAGGTGCTGACCAAGTCAGACAGGCCCGGACAAAAGAATGTTTGGCGCATCAAGCTTTGTGACATTATGAAGCATCCTGAACGCACAGTCTGCGTAGAGGGAGGATGTTGGGCCAAGCGCTTTTCAGAATTGGAGCAGAACCTGTGAAAAGGCTGGCACAAGCCAGGTCCTGTCAGCTCAGTTCCTCTGAAAGCGACTGGGGCCAAATTTTAAGAGGGGTTAGAGTGCTCTCCACAGTAACTAAATGCTGGATTGAGTGCTAAAGTGAAAGAGGAGAAGCAAAGCTGCTCGAAAAAGAACCGGATCTGGGAGGATGAGTGGGTGCCTCAGACGGGCGCGTAGTGCCAAACGGCGCGTTTCCTTAAGGGTTCTGAACGGCAGCCACGAGGCCCGCGAAGCCAGAGGCGGATCACCAGAGGCTGCGTCAGCCCTGCTAATAAACCGCGCTAGGCCGTCCAATCCTGGCGCTGCCGCCACCCCCGAGCCCCCCTGACCGAAACCCTCACCTCTCTGACCCCTTCTCTCCATTAGCTCTCCACCCCGTACGGGCTTCCTCCCTGCGCACACGTAACCTGCAGCAGCGCACACTCTTGAACCCTGCCTCCCCTACGGGAACACGTGCTCACTCACATGCACAACACGGCCTTCCAGCTGTCTGTAAAACTTCGCCTTCCGCCGTTCTCTGCGTTTGTTATTGTAACCTTTGTTTCGCAAATCAGTGCTCCTTTATATAGGACCACAAGGAAAAGAAAGCCAGAACCAGCTTTGATAAAACACAGAGATCATGACGTGGAGCAGACACAAACACTCTCCGCTGTCTCCAGCAGTTTGGACCTTATCTAGACGCAGAGCATGTGTTGAAAACATGGCTACATTAGTTGTGGTCAGAAATAGTGCACGTATTAATGTACCAATACAACATTCTGCCAGGGTATTTTATTGCACAGGAAATGAAGAAGTCTGCATTCATTCAATATAGTCCTCTGAATATGCATGAGTTGAAAACTGCATTCACCACTGTCCATGTATGTAAATCCTTATTTTCATGCAGCCCTCTTAATTGCTAATGTTGCTAATGTAGCAATGTGTCACAAACAGTCACCACCCAATCAATCTTCTTGTGTGTTGTTTGCCTTCGTGTGAAATCATTTAGTTGGGTCTGACCTGCTCTGCGGTGCCCCAATTACACATAGGAACAGACCTGCTGTATGCGCGTGGACGCTCACTGGCCCCACGCCGGCCCGTTTCACACGAAGGAGCTCCACCTGCTGGTATTACTGAGGATGAGATCTCGCAGCCTCTCTCACTTTGTCTCTCTGTCTCTTCCCTCCCTCTGCTCTCTCTCTTTCCCTTTCCTCCCTCTTCCCCCTCACTCAGATGCAGTCATGTGCACTGATCCCAGATCGAAGGAAAATAACAGGCTTGTTATGGGTGAATGGAAACCAGTGCTCTGGGTCTGCTGCCTGTGACGGACCTCCTGATCTGAGGCGGGCCAGAAGCCTTTCCTCCCAAAACCTCCAGGTCACAATGCAGGCAGGTTGTGTTGTTCACTTCTGCTTGCTCTCACCAGCTCAGGGCAACAGAGGACAGCCAGGGAAATGCAAATCGATTCTTCCATAAGGTGAGGGGCTCAGATAAAACAGAAACTTTTAAAGCGCTGCTTTTGTTACCCCAAAGGAAATGGAACTGAACAACGACGGAGCTGACGGATCTGAACAATGAAATGATTGAAAAATTCACTGCAATTACAGTCTGAGAAGCAGCGTCATTGTGCTTTATGGTTTCCTATTAAAATTCCTTTCTGAATCGAAAAACGTCAAATGCAAAAAATGTAGCCGGTGCAAAAATGCTGCTTTATAGTAAGTTCCCTTCCATTGTTGAAGCTAAATGCATATTCCAAACACGGTATTCCCGTGCTGGTGAAACTTTACAAAACCAAGAACAATAAAATATTGTTCGGCAGCATTCTTAGACCTGCTCCAACAACATAACTGAGAAAATGTTAGCTTGAGTTTTTCCGTCGCTGAGGGCAAACGAAACCTACTGAGGGATGTAGATTTTAGAGAGAAACCAACACTTTTCAACACGGTTTCCTTTTTGGCTTCAAAACGGCACGATCCCCCTTTTACCTTTCGCAAGAGAAGGCCGTAAATACAGCCTGCTGGAGAGTGCTTTGCGCACAGGAGTCCAGGAGTCAACTGCCAAAGACATCCTTTCACATCCCCTCAGCACAGGGGCTCTCTGCTGTCAGGAGCCCCTTTCAATCGGCCATAGCAACGCGAAACCCAGGGCAAAAACACGCCGCGCTCCACGGACAGCCTCTGAATTCTAAGCTTCGGTGCCTTTTAAAGTTCAAGACGGGCCAAAATAAAACATGAACCCAATCATCTTTCTTCTTTCAGTCAGTATCAAAGGAAGAGGCCCATCATTTCTCATTCTATTAAGAGAGGCTGACGGCCTTATGCCAAGACCCAAGCACAGACACTTTGCAGAACTGCACTCTGATTGAGAAACATGGCTGAGTATGAGACACGCTGTATATTCTTGGCAACATCTACAGGAGGGAATCCATTATTTTAATGAGTCATTGTTTAAAGCTAATCTTAATGGTTTACTCTCACATGGTTATATTGTAAAGGAACCCAGGCTGCAAAGTTATGCACCTCTGGTCATACCTGGTACACGGCGCTCGGGATACACCTGGATCTGAGCAGCAGGTGCAAAGCCCTGGGGTTCGCGACCCGCCATCTCCTCAGTGCGGTGGAGGTCAGGTTCCACAGCAGGCCCCATCTGGCAAAGAGGACGTCCTCAAAGCTGACGAGAGCGCCATCCATCGCAACTCGATACCAAGGCCGGTTAACCGGTCAACCAGGTAAATTCCGCCGCCTGCCGAAATCTAACACCAAACCATTCCTGATCGTTTTTCTTTGCTTTTCTTCCCAGAAGAGCCTACTCTGAAAGCTCCAGGGGGATGGTGATCTTCACAGCAAACCCCAGTCCCTCCTCTCCCACACACTCAGAAAAAGTGCCTGTAAGTTTCAACCCTGCTTCAAACAGAGCACAGTGGCAGCCAATGGCTGGGCTCACTCTGCGTGTTCATTGTTCTGAGCGAGTCCACCCTGAGACTCCTGGCCGGAGCAGGGTGGGACAGGACGTCATATTGAGAAGCAGGCGGGGTGACGCCCCCCCCCCCCCCCCCCACCTCTGCAGAGTGTCGGGTGCACTCTCACGTCAAGCCCGTGCTATACGATGCCGCGTCTCCTGTTAGCGTGCCAAAAAGTGACACAATAGAGCAAGCTTAGCATCCAAAGAGGGTTCGCACCTCGTCTCACTCCACCGGGACCTGGTCCAGACTTTTTTTTTTTTTTTAAAGGCTGTGGCTTCAGTGCCAGCATCCTCAGGACATGCTGTGACTTGTATCCTCTGATTCTGAAAATGCACACACCCACTGCCCTCCCCTCCCCTCCCCTCCACACACCCCTCCAATAATCACCCCCCCCAAGCCCCCGCCCCGCCCCACCCCCACCCCCAAACCACCCCGTCTGAGCTATGGCAGCGTGTAGAGGCTGAATCTGCAGAAAGAGTGACCACTATGAGCTGACGGCAGTTCAGCACAGACTGCAGACTATGGTTTTAGCATCCAGCCCTCTGCTTCTGACGCAGCCGTCTTGGCCCAAAGCCACGGGCCAGTGGGTTTACCCTCAGAAAACCCTTCCAAGAATTCCAGAGTGAAGCTTCTAATATGTGTCCTAGCAGTCGTCAGATCAAACAGCGGTGAATATGTGGGGGATGTAGCCATAGCAACAGGACTGACGCCACACTGTTGGCACATGTCTGAATGAATAACGCGTCTCACCCAGCTGCTATGATTAATATGACCGGACTCCATCCTCGACAGCAGTCCTTGAAAGATAGAAGTAATTAGACCTGTGCTACTGGTGAAAAGGAGGTTGCATTGCTATGTGTTGACTGTCCTGGGTCTCTAGTTTCTCACATCTCTTACGGTAAGTGCTGCTCTCTCTATGCCATCTTAATTACCTGCTCCTGAATGTCCACTTCATACTCATACTTCATACTGGCTGAATTTGCTGGGAAAATTCCTCCTCGGTTCTTAATTGGATCTGCTGGCATCAGTCCCAGCTCTTTGAGATGCACGAAGACTGTTTGTACTTGCTGGTGAACAGAATGTAATTGCTACACATAGTTATCATGTTATTATCATCATTATTAATGTATGTTATTGTCCCCTCTGACACATCTGGCTCTCCCAATACAGGTTGTACAAGCTGCCTTATAAAATAATTGATTTTTTTTTCAGCAGGAGATTTTAGCAGAAGATACATTTTTAATTTTTTACACGCTACAAAACTGGTTAATTTAAAACAGAAACAGAACAAAAGTGCTCTTCAAATTGAAGCCAAACCACTGGTTCCATGGAAGAGCTTCATGTGTCTCTGTTTAATCACGATTCATGATTATGTTTTGGGATCAATCAAACTCCTTCTGTCATGTTTCTTTTTTGGGGATTTCTGAAAACAAGCAAACGAAAGGCGCTCTTCCCACAGCTCAGATCTGCGCACCAACGCGCCACGCAAAAGCTGTTTACTGTATCTGCTTCCAATAGCTCTGCAATTTGGCAAAAACAGCCCCAAATCAATATGCGGCCAGCTCAGCGCTCCTTTAAAACACACAAAGCTGACGGATTGCGTGTCTTTGGCTGTCAGATTTATGGGCCCTCGCTGACACGGGGGTCACCGTTAATGACTTTCAGACATATAGCACCCATTAAACGCACACTTCATCAAAATGACGTGGATAAAGTGCAGAAACTATGTGCTGAAGATCAGACCGTGAAGGGACTCCTGGTGTTTCAACTGGGACAGCTTAAGGGAGACAGACTGGACGAGAAGCTTGCATACTTGATGCACTGGGTGTGTGTAGCAGTATTATTTCATTAATATTGACCTGAAACTCAGTCTCTGATATCCAGAAGACTGCAAAACATGATTCTGTTAACTTTGTTCTTTCACCCCCCCCCCCCCCTCATCAAAGCAATTCATTAAATGTCACTCAAAGCGTACAAATTAAAATGCTTTCCCTCGGGTCACAAGCTGTTGTCTCTGATTATATTACTGCAAGCGGGCAAACATTCAAATATTAAATCAAAGTTTAAAAAAGGGGGGGCAAGAAAAGCACCTCACACTGTCTAGGACTAGGAAAGTACCTTGGATGTTCCTCTGTCTGTTCAATATCAGTTTGTGAAAACCAGCATTATTGTGTTCCAAGGAATTTCACATGCGCCTTTGGAAATAATACTTGGCAAATCGTGGCTGCACGTGTTTGGTTATGAATCTGCGGACATGACAGCACTGTTGCAAGCTGGAATTTAGGGAGCCTGCAAATATTTGTAGCTGGACAACATTTCCCAGGCCTTTGTGTGTTCAAGGTCCCATGGAACCCTGGGAAAGTTCACACAACTCCCTGACCCCGTGTGTGAGCGCTCTGCAACAGCGGTTTCCTGCAGAACACTCCTGAAGGACCATGGGCTTTCAAAAATGCGAACGGCCTTCGCAATTGCATTGTTGCATTCTTTCATTGTTGTGGCAGTTGCGGGCATTTTTGATTCAGAGCAAGTGTTCACTGTTCGCACAGTATTTTTTTGTGCAACTTTAGAGGATCTTGGATGCTATTTAATCCTGCGTATAGGTATGCTGTATGCCTCACCAACCCGAAACCTGCTGGCAGACATACCTGCCATCCAAATCGTAGCTGGTAGTTTTTGTGTTAAGCAAATTAGACTGTGACTACAATATCAGTAATTAGTAAGCAAAAAATACAGTGAACAGAGTGATTCTAGCAACTGTGAAAGAGAGAAAAAGAGAGAGAATGACATACTTCGCCAATTGTAAAAGCAATTGGCTGAGAAGCGTTTAACCACAGCCATAAATGCAGCTTCATTTATTTGCTAAGAAGAGCTTGAGGGAGCAGCTGGAGCGTGGGGATTCCACAGCCCGGCATCCGCGCGCTCTCTGTAATCCAGCACTGTTCTCTGATGCTCATGTTTCCCCCGCCTTTACTCAGAGCCCAGCCGTGGCGTGGATGCGGGGTTACGTTTCACACAGCGGCTCGCTCGAGGCCTAAGCCCAGCTGCGCCTTTGATCGACGTCGGCACTGATGCACGGTCAAGGACGAGATTATGCTGAACGTCTGCAGCTGGAACTCCTGAATAACACCATTGGGAGGACTTTCAATCGCATGCTTGATTTCTATAGGGCAGCTGTGTCTTGGAATTGGGGCTGGGGGCACCTCCTTTGCAGCCAAGGCTGCACTGTGTGTGCGTACACATGCACACACACACACGTACACACACACATGCACGCCCGCATACACACATACATGCACATGAGGTTGTTCGATTGTGTGCTTGATTTCTATAGGGCAGCTGTGTCTTGGAATTGGGGCTGGGGGCACCTCCTTCAGAGCCAAGGCTGCACTGTGTGTGCGCACACGCATACACACAGGCATACATACGCGTACACACACACACACACACACACACACACACACACACACACAGAAAAGGAAATATGTGCACACACATAAACCCTCACACAAAGACAGAGGTCTTTCAGTTGCGTGCTTGAATTGTGTGGGCCAGCTGTGTTTTGGAACAGGGGCTGGGGGAACGCATTCTACTTCCAAGGCCAGTGGAACATGCCCACAATGCTGTGATCGTCTCACATCATGCACCGGGCAACTGTGTGTGCACTAGGGGCTAAGGATTGGGGTTGTGTTTAGCAAGGGAGAATGACTGTGGCTTGTAAGCAGAAAGTAGTCGTTTTGAGTCTTAGGAGGGACACTGCTGTTGTACCCTTGAGCGAGGTACTTAACTTTAATTGCTTCACTGAACATCCAGACATATCAAATAATTAATATGTAAAAATGTAAGCTATGTAAGTACCTCTGGATAAGAGTGTGTGCTAAGCAAACGCACAGCACGCTTTGGCTCAACTAGCTATGAAATGGAACCCAACGGAGAGAAATAGGTCACGCACAGCAAGACGGTACTCTGCATCAATATCCAATCAGCACTTAATACTCAGAGTAATTTGCTCCTCTAAATCATATAATTTGCCACACACATGACTCTGTCTTGAGGTAGGTGATGAACAGAGTGGAGGAGAGACTGACAGTCATATCAGGCACAGCTCGAACGAGAAAAATACCACTTATTAATAATGAAGGCGGCGTGCTGATTCTCATTGGTGGGCCAGACCACACAGACGTCCTGGAGAGGTTACCTGTGGTACGGTAAATACCATCCGAGAGTCGATTTCAATCACTGCCTCTCAAAGCATTTTTATCTCAGGTATGTGGTGAGGGATCAATGCAAATTAATAATGATGTTCAACAGCACACAGGAGAGAGGTGGGGAAGAAGAGCCCTGTGTCTTTCACAATAACTGTGAACAGCACTGCATCCCTGCTGGCAAAAAAATGTGTTTGAAGCCTCATGACTCCTTTCTGCTTTACGCTGATGTTGACCTACTTCATACAGTATGTGGGCTAATCATATGCTCCACTTTCTCTTAAAAAAGATAAATATTAATGAGGATTAACATGTAACAGCTGCCAACCCACAGGAGTTCCACAGAGGGAGAAACAATGGAAGTAACTGAGGCTGGTAACACAAACACATACATGCAGACACACACATGCACACACAAAAAACACATACACAGATACAGACACTTGCACATACAGACATGCACAGAGACAGACACAGAGAGACAGAATACACAGACTCCCCATACACAAACAGAGAGAGAGACACACACGCACAATTAAATCCACACACACACACACACACACACACACACCCATACACAGAGAGAGACACATACACATGCACACTCAGACACACACTTCCACACACACGCATACACACACACACACATGCACACATATACCCCCTCACCCACAATTAGGGAGAGACACACATGCACTCTGAGACACACACACAAACACAAAGGCAATGAATGGACTCCTCTTGACTGGGGAGGATGACTCACTCCAGGCCTCCTCTATGACCATCCGGTTCCAGTCAACAGTCCCAGCAGCCAGTGAAACACACCATTCAGTCCCCTTATCTCTGTCACACAAAGGACTCCAATGTTAGGGGACATGCAGGGGGCTCCATGTCTCCTGACCTCTCCTTCGCCCCCCCACCAATTCCATGGTGCCATTTTTGGGAAGCAAAGATCAAATCTAATTACAACAGTAAAAATATTCTTTTCATCTGGATGGTATGAGTCAAGAGGAAAGCATACTGAAGTTTAAAGCTCTTCTCTCAATGGCAACATTGATCAAATATATCTGTTTCCTGATGGACATCTCTGCTGAATTTCAAGATATGGCGGCTTCTTCAGTCTTGATCATTCAGTACAGAAGGCCCCCGGACTACAGGAAACTCTCCCCATGTCATCAAAGGGTACGAGGGAGGAAAAAGAGCCCTACAATAACACTTATCTTGCCCAACACGCCAGGAGGGACAGGGTCCGGGAATTCTGGCCGCACCACTCCCATTTCAAAGCCCACCTCCCCGCCAACCCCCCCCCGGGTGAGCGGGGTCCTCTGATCATTTCAGTGAAGTGGAAAATGAAACGAGGTGTTGGTAATTCAAAACCGTCGCAGTCACCTTATGAAGAGGACCAGTCGTCCGCTGCACTAAATCAAAGAGCAAAAGTGTAGGTGACCCTAGCAGGGAAATGCTGACCCTAACAGGGTGTGTTAACAGTGATCGCAGGAAAAAATAACATTTTGGAAAGAAAGAAACCAACGTGTTCTGGGGGCATATATTAATAGTGCGTCTTGGTGTGGCAACTACAAACAGTGTCAAGCTTTTTATTATGACTTTACATCTTGCTCTACTTGCAGGGTGTATGGCATGGGGGGGGGGCTGTGATTTGCCTCACATGGCCTTTTAGTAGATGGCATTTCTCCTGCTGTTTTTGGAACTCAGAGAATATATGGGAATCAGGTCACAGTCTTCCTAATTACACTAATTAGAGAGACTACTGCCCCTTAGACTGTTATGTAAGTAATTTAATGTCAGTTTGGGACCATGACAACTGCAATGATGCATAGGCACAAGGAAGCATGGGAAATGTAGTCATGCCCCTGCCCCCCCATGTTCCTGGCACAGAACCAAGTGGTGGCTCACTGATACTGATTGGCTTCACCCTCTGAACACATTTTTGCATGCTTCATGCTGCTTAAAATTTGTCAGGTAAACAAAAATCACATTTGTATTTGTTCTAATGTTAAAGACATTACTGAGACAGATGACATCCTACTACATAGAAAACACCTAAGCCAAAAAATGTTTCTCGGTCTCAAATATGCCCCAAAAAGAGCTCCTTTTTGAGCAACCAGAACATGAAATTGATTCATTTAACCAAGCTAATGAAGTAAGGTTAAGGTATCGCCTGGGGTGTTGGGCCAAGAAAAGGTTTGCCCTGTACTTTAATTGGAGATGACGTTAGCTTCAATTTTAACGAGGCTCAATTAGTTCTCCTACTTTGGAACAAGATGCTCGCAGTTAGCATAAAGCCCAGGAATTTATTTTCCGCAGACACGGAACTATGATTTCATTGTCTCTTCTCCATAAAAGAGGGACCCAATTATAGCCTTTCAGGAAACTTAATTCAATTTAACACCCAGGGGTATTGAAATCTCTGGCTGACAGGTTTCCAGGGAAATTCAGTTTCACAACGGAAGCTTTTCTCCCTCTATCAGCACTTTCCTGTATTGATTGCAGCTCTTGTTGTGTGGTTTGGGGAGAACCAACCAGATTAACAGAGCAGCCAAACTCAAACAAGGAATGGCACAGTGGCACAGTGGGAGTTAATCATCTTAATGCAATGTAGTGTCTTTAAGTTAGGACCTTCTCATTCACAGTGGCTTTGCTGCTTCATAAACAATTCAGAGCAGGAAAACTGTGGGACAGATGGATCATGCCACACCTCCCTGTCCATGGTTAATGAAGCAGAATGCCTTCAACGGGGTTCCAGACATGAACTTTGCCAGAGAGGGGACTGACTTACCTAATAGGCACTAGTCAATTAACAACTGTGGGAGATGTATTCATCAGAAACAAAAAGTGCGGTCAATAATGCTTCGATTGATATAAAGCTGTGATAGAGCGAGTTCTTTTGGTTCTGTGCCTTGCTCCACAAATCAGTACATTAATTTTGAATTGTGGACATTTATTTGTATGCAGGTTACAAACTGCATACAAACATTTCCATTGACAATTACACTACAACACATGCAGCAAACATCTATGGAAGATCTGCACTACATATGCAAACAGATTTTGGTTGCATGCATGTATATATATATATGCTTCTTACTTGGGGTATTACCTGACAGCTGAACAAGCCTGCTGCCAGATCAATGCTGCCAAATTCACAGTATATACTCGAGGGTTCCATTTGAAACTGGTGTGACACTTAGCGCGTGACACATATCCTAAGACTCTACACAGGTGACCATAAAATCCACTTGATTTCTTGCAAAGGATTGCAAGTATGGTTTCAATGCCTTGTATAGGTCTAGAAGAAAATCCAAGTTTGTGTTGTGATATGGATGGTGATCCATACAGACATACAGAGTGCTAGTGTACAGGTTGTCAGAACAAGAGCGGCAGTGGCGATTAGGAGCGGAATCCCTAGGGGCTGCATTACGGTGGGCATTTTCTGGGTCTGGAGAGGAGTGAATCTGAGGAATCAAAGCCAGAGAAGAGGAGAAACTGAAATTGTGGAGCTGCTTGTATCTGGAGCATCGGCACCGTGGTTACGAGACTCGTCACGCATGAGAGGGTATACAGAACAGGAGCCAATCATCACGGGCCCTGCAGGCGTGAGCCTCCTGTACCGCGCTGCACACGCATGCACGCTCACTGCACACGCTGAGGGGCGCACACACACACACACACACACACACACACACACACACACACACACACACACACACTAGCGCTCCATCATCTCTCTTGCTCTCACACATCCATAAACATTGCTCCCTCACTTCTGCTCCCTCTCTCACACACAAACACACACACATACACACATTCCTCCTCTCGCACACACTCTCTCAGGCATATTCATATAAACCCACGCCGTCTCTCTCACTACACTCTCTCATAAACATACACACACAAGCACAAAGGCACCCACGCAGCTGCCTCTGAGCGGCTCCCCCTCTCGAGCGCACGGAAGGACGACCCACACGCGCGCTGACAACACAGATTAGCCTGCATGGCAAAGCCAGACTCGCTGTGGATCCTTACAGTGGAAACCACATTTGCGTGGACCATCCCACGGCACTGATAAGCAACCAGACACAAAAAAAACCCTTTCATTCTGACAACACTGTTTGTGCATGAAAAATGAGGAGTCGAAAAAGAGATGGAAAGACTGCCTGCAATCTAAAATCCAGCCAGAAGGCAACCTGCGTGCATTTGAATAAATCTTCCTCTCTCGCTTTAATAGCGCCGATGATGGCAGATCTCTCTCCGAGGCAGGGGGGGCTGACATCCCCGGCTACGAAGCGTGCGGATTAAAGCCGTGCCTTCAAAAAGCTCAATCTGCAGAGAACAGCTCAGCTAACACGGCTTTATGAGAAGGAAGCAGGAATTCTACAGAGAATGGAAGTGTGGCAGGGCGGCAAATCACAGGCTGAGGAAGTATTACGCAGGGTGGCCAATTGCGAGTCCATCTATCTCTTCTCTATCTCTGATCCACCATGAGTGATGTTACACTGTCCTCCGTGTGTATTGTAGGTCTGTCAGTGAATGATGAAACCACAAATAGCTGATGAAAGCAAACTGAAGCATCATTGCTAAATGAGCTTGGTGCTTGTTCAGTACTGTATGTGACTGGCACACAGCAGGCATACAGTAGGCTTAGAGGCAGTGCTTATTTTCAATTCTGATTCGCGTGTGAAGCTGAGAGAGAGAAATGATGCCCGGGGAATATGTGTAATTGTTATGCTGAGCTTAAATGCAGAGGAACTATGCAAGGAACTCCTCAATTCCTCATTGGCACTGAAGAAAAACCCTTCAGTTACATACCTGAGGAACCCCTGGGGGAGGGGGGGGGGGGTGTGATCTGAGACCGCCAAAAATCCGAAACATACCACTCAGTCTCATTAACATGCATGCTGTTAGTGTCGCATTATAACTGAAACAATTTAAAGGGCACCTACTGCAGGTGTAAGCCATCAATGGGAGCAAGTGGGCGCACACAAGCAGATTCAGTACTAGCCATCCACAGCTCTTGTGTTAATTCAATGTCCCTGCTCAACAGAGCTCGAGAGATTTAAAATGAATACTCTATACCCTTGCCTTGGTGATTAACCAACAGAGCATCCGACTCATTCCTATCCATCTAAACAAATCCTCTCTTTGCATTGCTCTTGCACAATTCTGAGTCTCAGTGGTTAAACACAGGCAACTGTCCTGTCACTGCTTTACAGAAACCATTTCAACCAATGTAAAGAGCTTAACTTTCCAGCTTTAATGTCGCATTACATGTCAGAGGACAGCCACGCAAGACCCAAGGAGGATTAAACACCACTGTGTGTGGCAATAACATGCGTAAGAGATAGCACATTACATAAGAGAAATTACTGCTTCCTAAACAGTAGGAGTAGCAAACAGTAAATCAAGTTGTCTCCCTGGACTGTCAGAGAGCGAATGGCTTCCAATTCAAAGTGCTCCCCAAGCAACGGAGGAACACCGTGAGAATCCCGTTTGGTAAAGCGGCGAGGAGGGGGGCGGGTCAACTACCCCAATCAACCATGAACATGATCGTATCATGCTTTGCCCAAAGCCGAGAGGAGTAACCGCATGTGAGGTAGCAAACGATCAGACTAAAGCGTAAAGCAGCTCCGTCCCCTAGAAGAACAACAGCGGGCCTATGGATGAGAGGTAGCCGCAGGGCAAAGACCTCATTTTCGTTTTAATTAACACAAAAAGACTTCCTAACGATCATGTACTGCGGTGATGTAAAGAGGTGGAAATAAACTGCAACCGTTGAGGAGACTGCTTCTCTTCTCCTCTCTCTGCTTCTTTTGTGTGAAGAGGCCCTTTTATGGTGGAGCTGTGCTGCTCGCAGGAGCCTGAACGCAGGGCGAGGAGAATATTCACATTAATACGCCGTGTTCCCGCTAATTGAGAATCGGTGTAAGCTGTGGACTCGGGGAGTGGCAAGGGGCTTTGTGTGAAGTCCGTATCTGACAGTGCATGAAGTAATTCATGCTCGTCTGACCACTTATTACTTCTACCCGAGAAATGGACCTCTATTCTCCATTCTGTTTGCTGATCAGTCTGCATTCTCCTGAGCGTGATGTACAAGCCTGAGGCCATACAAACACACCAAACAGGTACATAAATCCCGGCTGCCTGTCTCTCTGCTTTGTAAATCGATGGGAATTCAGAACTGTACCAGCCCGACGCCGACCATCGCGTGTGCCAGAGTAAGACCCGAGAAAACACTTGCGTCATGCCTCGCGTGCTCAGACCGACAGAGCGCTACCCCTTCGGCGAATGTAGTAAACATAACGACTGACGGTAATGCCTTTCGCAGTGCACGTCACGGCATGCTCCTTATCCAGAATCCAGAGCTCGCCGGAGCACCGCTGACGCCCCTTCACCCAGGGGAGACGATAAAAAGCACAGTCATGTTCCGGCAGCGTGAAACACAGGCAGGAATCTCTCTCTGAGTGTGGCTGAGCGCAGGACGAGACCCTGTCTCATGTCCCACCACCTGAAAATCCCCCCCTTCCACGAGCCCAAAGAGCACAGCGGAGCAACTGCAAATTAAACATGACTGGGAGAGCTGTGTACCCAGAATCAAACGGCAGGGCATCACTAACACAAGCACTTGGTGGCCCCGGATTAACAGCTTTGTCCAAATGATTAAACAGAGGATATACCACCCCCCCCACCCCCTCAAAATTTGGGGGTACACACGCCAACATAGTAAGATGCGGGGAGTGTGAAGGAAAGGAAGAGAGGTAAAGGAAAAGGGGATGCAAGACAGAGGGGAAGAGGAGAGAGATAGGGATGAAAGAGAGAGAGGGGAAGAGAAAGAGGGATGAAAGCAAAAGGAGAAGAAGAGAAAGAAAGAGAAGGGAGGTGAAGAAAGAAAAGCAGGGAAGGGTAACAGAGAGCTCTTACCCTCTCTGCGCTGCTGCGTCTCAGAGTCCCGACCGGCAGCTTGAGGAGCATTCTGCGGGTTCGGCCCGGGGTGACGGCCCCCTGCACCACCATCATGTGTGCGGGAAGAGGAGTCACTGCCTGTGTGTGCCTGTGTGTATGTGTGTGTGTGTACAGTCCCAGAGCAGATCCTCTCTCTACTACTACTTCTACTCCACTCTGAGCGTCTGCCAAGCAGGCAGCCAAGCGCTCTCCTCCCCCCCCTCCTCCACCACCCCCCCTCCAGCGTCACTGACTCTGAATCATGAACGAGCCTATCCTGAGCTGCCCGGCTCCACGCTCTGCCCTGACTGTGTGTGTGCGCGTGTGTGAGAGAGGAGAGTGTGTGTGTGTGTGTGTGTGTGTGTATGTAATTGTGTGAGAGAGAGGAGAGTGTGTGTATATGTGTGTGTGTGTGTGTGTGTGTAAGAGAGGAAGAGGTGTATGTGTGTGCACAACAGGGGAGTGTGCATGTGTGTGTGTGTGTGTGTGTGTGTGTGTGTGTGAGTGTGAGTGTGTGTTTAAGAGAAGACAGGGTATATATACGTGCACAACAAGAGAGTGTGCATGTGTGTATGTGTGTGTGAGAGAGGTGAGAGTGTGTATGTCACAGGAATCTCTGTCTGTCCCCCTCCAGCCCGGTGGAGGCACCTACTGATGATCACGCAGTGCTAGGGACTCCTGCCCCTGGGAGGGCCGCTCCAAAAATCAGCTGCGCCTCTCAGCTCTAACCAGGTCATTGATCTAATCTGACAGTTTGAAAATTATTATTCTCCTGCATCACGTGACCCGTGGGGGGGCCGGTCACATGGTACACCTCAAAAAGAATATCTGATGTTTGGCCATCTGGTGCAGAGATTAACTGTAAATCCTGCTTCCAGCTTTCACCGGGAGTCTGTCTGGAAGAACGCAGGGAAATCGGCCCTCAGTATAACGCCTGCTTGTGAAAGCCCTTTCCAGCACAGCCAGCATTTTTGCCTGACGCAGCAATTACCCTGTTACGCTTAAAGGGGGGCACAATTAAGCATTTTACACAACCGAGGCCTGCTGATGTGACCCCCAGAAAGCAACTGATCCGAGTACTTCATTAACAAATGTGCTTCATGCTTTATCATTACGCTACATTCTTGATCCCCTGAAACACATAACTGTCCAGCTGTAACTGATGGCAGTGGTAATATGCTCCACTTTCTGGAATATTTAATCACCTTTCAAGAGGTTCATCGAAATCAGAGGTCATGGATCTAGACCTGTGTGGGCAAGAATCTTGCAAGGGGCTAGGGTCCTATTTTGTAAATCTCGACATCTTTTTGTCTTCTGAAAAGTTTTATTAAACATTCTGGTCAAAGGCAGTGCATGATAAAGCCCTTCTGCTGTAAGGACAGGGATTTCTGTGTGCCCAAGACAAGCCACACGAGACACCCCTCATGCCTGAAGCTGGGAGGACTCATGCACCTACTCTACAGGGATCAGACAGAGGTGGAATTAAAGTTTCGGACACACGCTCCTCTCAGGCAAATCCCATCATGGATTTGGTGCGCCGAGGGGCTTTGGCAATCTCCGGGAAATTAGAGGCGGCAGATGGAGAAATCTCCGAAGAGGTTTTTGAGGAATGTCCTCTTACAACACGTCACACTGAGGCTGGTCAAAGCTCTCTGATGGCGTGCCACGTTCGTTCTTTGCCAGCGTGGAGGATGCTGTCAAAAGAGAACCTTCTACACATTGGACAGACTGAAGAGAACTCCTGAGCACCAAGCAATAATTGCTGCAATAATTTGCATATTTCAGTCCCAAAGGTCTACTTAAGGACACTGACTTTGTTCTTAAAATTATAGCATGTTCCATTTATAATGCCTGTCTTTAAAATGCACAAAGTCATCCTGGTATGTAAACAGAAGCCTGCAACAATGACTCTGTGTGATGCTGCTGTGATGTTTAACATATGGACATTGAGAAAAATGGTAGAAAGAAAAAAGCCACTGGCTCCATTTCATTTGGCAGCATTTAGATCTTGGGAAGGTGGGGAGTATTTTCTTACGCTTCGAGCCAAATCACACAAAATCACCTGTTCCATTCAAATCAAAGACACGCAGGAAATCACAAAGTTTAGAAAGTCCGTTTTCCTGACGCGGGCTGGCGGAGCTGGCCGAAAGCGCACAGAGCCAATCAGCCCTGCACCAGACACAAAGCCCCGAGGACAGAGGAGCCTACAGGAGCCAGCACATTGATTACCAGGGCTGCTGTGCGCTATCTGCGCGGAAGACAATGCATCTGGAGCGTGCTGGTTGTGCACCAGCCCTCACAGGAGAAACCGGGCATTGCTCGCTGCCAAATTAGCTACATGCTTGCCAGCGGTTGCCCGTGGCTGTGTCTGACATCCCTGTGGTGTGTATCGTGCAGTGTGTCTTATGAACAAGGAGGAAAGTTTCATTGTTGATACTGGGAGCACGAGCCCGGGTTTCATCTGCTGCCAGACTGGCTGAATGAACATTTTCCTATATGCAGCCTCTGAATATCAGACAGAAAGGCTCTGTCCTTTCGTTACGATTCACCGGGCGACTGCTGTTATTATTTTTAAGATGCTGTTGATAGGAGAGCATCAGAGTAAATGTATCCCACAGCTGCCAGGACTGCGATGAAGGTGCTTCCTTTATGAATGCATTATGTGGGCCGGGTTTTGAAAGTGGTACCTTCAAAAAAAGAACTAAAAAAAAAGGAGAAAAAGAGCGGGAAACGCATTAGCTTCCCGCACAGCTTAACAACTCCTAATAGCTTCTCCGCGGGGGAGGTCTCTGGAGTGTTTATCATTTTGCGAGCGGTGGACCAAATGTCACTGCAGTCCTCAGAGGCATCTTCCGTGCCTTTGGTCTTTATCGGGGAGCCGGTGTGCACGAAAGGGCCCGCTGAGCGAGGGGGGCAAGTTTTTTTAAAAACAAGGCCCGCACCCTCACACCAGACAGGAGGAAGCTGCAAAGGGTACGGGAGAGAAGGGCTGCTCGCTAGGCGTTCTGTTTACGTCTCGAATGAGGAACGGCATTCACTGACAGAGACTGCTCTTGACACGATCCAGATGTGCTGGTATCAAAGCCGCAACTCTCTCCCCCGCTGCCACCTGCAACTGCCGGAGCCACCCACAGCCAAACGCAGAGCAGCAGCAAGCAGGGCTGTTGGAATTTGAGTGATTTGAATTTTAAACGGAAACATTCAAACTGAGCCAGTCCTTTTTTGGAATAGTCACAGTGTACTGAAAGACGCTGGTTAACGTTTGTACTCTCTTACAATGCCTTAAAGGGTGACCAAAAATTTGAAGATGAAAATAAATTTAAAAAAAAAATCAGTCCTGAAGCTCGGCAGTGTATTAATCTCTGTGTGGAGAAACCCCCCCCCCTTCTGCCAGTTACTCCTAAGTGCTCCACACAGCCATGCCCGTACCCACAGACAGGCTACCCCTCTGATGGACTTCAGTTACACCCCCTATAAGGACATGGCAACCCAAAACAAATGAACAATTCACCATTCATAGACTACAGGCATATTACAATGGCCTTCATTAAAACAAATATGCCATTTTCTGTCATTAACATGAAAACATCAGTATCACACATGGCTGCTTTTAAGTGGTCTAAGTGGGAAGTAAAATTAAAACCAGACACTGTTTTATCAGTGATGCTCATTGTGGTGGGACGCACTTGCGATGGGTCTACGCAATGTGTCTAAAGAGAGGGATGGTGGTGTGGATAGTAAACTGAATATGGGCTGGTTACATGCTGCCCATAAATGCTCTACTCAGTGGCTCACAGAGCCAGAATCAAACTTACGGAGCGTGATCCCTCTACCTTTGAAATTTACCTTGAAATGAGGCTTTAAGAGGAGAAAAAAGTGTCAGAGCAGAGTTCTGTAGAGAGCCGATGGTTGAAATTACTAATGATCCATGTGGGGTGACCAACAGCAAGTAGTCTTAGTGGATTATTAAAGAAGTCCATATAGACACACGCACAGACACATGCGCACACCCACACATGCACGTTAATCACTGAAGGAAAATCCCCCACCATAGGAAAGAGCCGTGTAAAGAGATGACTGTGGTTGTTGGTCATCGGTGAGTCAAGCCCTAACAGAGCAGTTCTGCTGCTCCTGCAGTTGGCTGCAGTAGCACTGTGGTCTGGTCCAATCGCAGAGAGAGAGAGAGAGAGAGAGAGAGAGCTCTACCAGGGCAGGATCAGCCCGGCACTCTGATGTGTTCCCCGCCCTGCCCTAACCTCAAATCACACCCTTTCAGGATCTCTGCTCCCTGACCCCTTTTACAGCGAGCGGCGTAATGACATTCGGCATCGTTATTAGAAACAGCTTACCACGCACGGCATCCCAGGCCTCTCATTTATGGCTTTAGGGCTTTGCGCTCCAGCACATCGTGTACTATTTCTGTTGTTTCTTTTTTGTTTTGTTGAACTGGACAGATCTAAAAGAGGCTAAAAGGAGTAGCACCCTGCTCCAGACATCGCACCACACGAAACCGCACAAAGCGGGTCAGCCGGTTCTGTCAGCAGCGCGGCGGTAGCTGGGAGATGGCCATTGTTCGCTCCAGCCCGCAGTCTCCGGGCCCTGCAGCAGTCTGTCAGTGCAAACCATTTCCATTTCAAATGTGCGGACGGACAGCGGCAGCAGCAACGGCGATACAAAGAGCTCTGGGCTCTGCAACAAACTGGAGACAGTCCAAGTAATCTCCTCCTGTTCAAACGGAGCGCAGACACAGAGAAGCAGAGAGACGGGGCCTCTTCCCCGTCCTCACCCAGTAACGCTTACAAACGAAGAAGCGGGAGCTCCTTACGTAACTCCCTATCAATCCCCCGCCATCTGCATTAACAATGAGGGCCCCAAGCTCAGCTCAATAGACCCGGTTCTGACAGAGATGGGCACTAATAATACAAACATTCCTTGTTTGCTTTAACTGTATGTGTCTGGCTGCTGCCATTACACACAGAACAAAAGAGACGTAGTCACTACCCATTTGTTTTACTGTCTCACATGCAAGAGTTCAGCAGTCTTAGACTGTCTGTGAAGAACTCAAATAAGAACAGCTGCACTATTGTACAGAATAGGTTGACAGTAGCTGAGGCTGAAGCCATTCAACAAGTACAGGGTAGGCCCACCACACCACATCATCAAAAAAATGAAGAACAAAGAACTATCTTTGACTGTGTTGTAACTAAGGGCTGGGAAGCCGGCAGTTGTCATGTGATCTGTCATATGTTCTCTATGATGTCCCAAGTCCCTGCTTCCTGAGCCACAGTGAGCAGTGACACTGGAGTGAGTGGAGTGTCTGTGGCTGGTCAGGACAGGACAGATCCTGACTTGAAGAGGGACAGTGAAGAGCCAGAATCCCCAGGGTTAGCAATCTGGAGGTCTCTCTCTCTCTCTCTCTCTCTCTCTCTCCTGCTTAGGACAGATAATGGGGTGTTGTCAGGGACCGTAGCTGCCCTGCCGTCACCACTCCATTTCAAATGGAGGATGTGGCAGAGGATGTGGCAGAGGTGCCACAGAGGTGCGCAAATCACAACATCAGCAGCCGACCGGCAGAAAGCTCAGTGTCAGCACACAAGGACATGTGTTTGAGTTTTATGTGCATGTGTGTTTGTGTGAGCTCTCCAGATGAGGGTATGCCATTCGCCCAAGAGTCACAGAACTGCCTGGACAGCACAGGAGGTGTGTATCCTAACATTAAGACCAGAACAGAGACACAAACAGACCCCAGAACTTCCCCCACCAGAGTGTGTGTGTATGTGCGTGTGAGCATTAGCATGCAAGCGAGTCTGGGTGCGGGGTTTTTTTGTGCATTGGTAAGCGTGTGCAAATCTGTGTGTCTGGGGAGGGGGTGAGGGGTAAATAGAGAAGAAGGGCCTTTATCTGCTGACAGCCAGACATGGGATGGGACCTCCCTGTCAGAAAGCCTGGCGGCTCCGTTTTTAATGACGAGGTGAAATAAGAACATTAACGTAATGTACGTTTTAACGCTTCAGTGGGAAAAGTAATGCACATGCCTCGCACCTTCTGGGTCCCATCAAGACTGTGCATCAGACGGCGTTCAAGTGCACCCAGATTTATAACAAATACAGAGCGCGATGGAAAAGATTAATCAGAGCCTCCAGGACGAGCTCTGAGCGGCCCATTTCATACCGTCACAGCACTCGAGAACACGCCAGACACAAAGTGCTTTTCTTTAAGATTCATCTCCTGTATAAAAAGTGCCTAATGCGAGAAGGAAGAAAGTAATTCTTGTTCACCCCTCAGGAAGGTAATTGTTCATCACCTCTGCGCTGTTGACAGCAGGACAAAACAGACATCATCTCACTGTCTGCTTTTAGTCCCGCTGGAAGATTTTTTTTTCCCCCACCCACTCTCCTTGTAGGTTTGCAGTTAGTGCCTGCCTCAGCCAAGGTGACTCAAATACATCTCAGTCCCACACAAGGGACAGGACACAAGGAGGCTGGCCTGCTAGGATAAGATGTCAGAGATGGAGACAGAGGTGACGCTTTCGGTGTTAGAGACAGCAGCTTGTCCAAACCAAACTCTTCCCAGCTCCGCTTTACATAACCTCCAGTCTCCCCTCTCAGAGTTAGGGAAAGCTGACGAACCCCCCTCCCCATTCACCCCCCTCCCTGAACTGCCTGCTGTGTTTTACGGGGCTGGGGGAATTGATCTCAGATGTGGAACAGGAAGTGAACACCACAAGCCGACGCTAAGGTAATGATTCAAATGTTTGTGGGCACAAAGATCTTCCCACGCGCTTTACGAAAAATTGGAAGGGTCCCAAACCAGCGCTGCTCATAGCCTTTGTCTGTTAATGGTGCGCCCCCTAACCTTCCCCCCCTTCCCAATCCCATCCCACCCCTGTATTGGAACCCCACATCCTGTCCTTAAATTAGAGCATAATAATCACATTAGGAGATCTTTTCAGTCATAGAATCGGTGGACAAAACAAATGGGGAAATAGCCAGCATTCCTCCTCTAGCGGGAGATTTATCCCGTAGGCAATTCCACATTGATGTTTGCGGAACAGGCTCTGGGAATCATTTACATGGACAGTCCCTACCTAATTGTTTTTTATCACCAGGCCAACACGGAAAAAATACATTATTAACTCCTAAGCAGAGTGAAAGAAAACTGCGGTACAGTTTAATCCCATGCAGAGCATTCCTGGCTGGCTAATGGTTAAGGCTAACATTGAAGCAGACCTAGAAAAACATAGCAATTTAACTGCCTGGTGTTATAGGCCACACTTTATTAAGAAATGCTTTAACAGCGATGAGTGTTGGCGGCAGACCTCTCTGGGTCTTGCCGCACTCAGCTATTGTGTAGAGGCTTGCTGCGGCCACAGATGTGTGGGTGTGTGGAGTTTATTTTTAGGACACCAAAGGCACTGCAAAGTTCTAGCACAACTGCGCTGCCAGCTTACTGGATTTCTCTTGTGTTTAGATTTTTTTTTTGCAAAATTGTTCACAAAATACTTAGACATGTTTGCGGTTTGTAAAATCTTTCCAGATAACTTGGTAAAGGGTGGTAGCGTTCTTTAGTTTTGCAGGTAATTAAAAATGTGCTAATGGCTTCCTTTAATTATTTATGCATTTCACAATGGACAACTAAAGTATTTCGCAGACAAAAGACAGTTTCCCACAAAAACGAAAACTCAAAACGCCATCAAATGGAGCTTTGAAGAGCGTCGTAAATCCCTTTTCACAAAAAGGCATATGCTCAAAATTTGTTTCGCTAAATTGAATTAATCGTGTCTGAGGAAGTCTTCGACAAAGGGCTTGGCTGATGTGGCATGACGGAAACATTTCATTAATGGTAGAGGGACTCCCATTTGCCATTACCATTACTCTTGCTCCGGAGGAATCAAACACTACCATTCGATGACCTAAATTATGAAAGCTACAGTAAACGCTCCTTAAACCCTGTTTGTATAGTTTATGAATCTGACAGGTTACAGCAGTCTATGAACAGGGACCTTCTTGTACACTGCAGTTACAGATGTTAAATGGATGACTAATATACAATTATGTGCCTCCACTCAATAAAGTTCCCCAGGCTCACTTAACGACAGCTATGTTACTGCTATTAAGATCATAGATGATTAACTACAGCAATAATCTGAATGGTAAGAGTCCAAACCTTGTGTATTGATATTAAGACAGCTTGGGAAATAATCGACATTTAAGACTTGCATGATGCCCCAAGATATATTTAGCAGTTAGGCAGTTAGTGACTGGTTAGATACCTTCTCCTGAGACAGACAGTGGCTATAAGCATGCAAAGCAAGTTAAAGCACAGGTGCCGTGGCATCCCTGCGAGGACGCAGTGAAAGGGAGAGAAGGGAAGAGGAGCCGCCCTCCCACTTACGAACACGTCCATGAGCAGGTGCTCCACGGTCACCTCCAAGTCCTCCAGCTTGGCCGCCAGAGTCATCCTGCCCCGGGATCCGGTCCAGAGCCACACCTCCTGGCCGCGGAACAGTCACGCTTCCCTCTCCGTCCCCACCCCACCTTCAGCTGCCGTACCCATCCATACCCAGCCCAAGGAGGAACGTCACAAAATGTCCTTGGGTTACTCTCTCCAGGTGGTGGCCTCCAGCAGGCCCGCTGCGGAAATTAACTGATCTGTACGAGGCACTGTGATCAAAACGAGCCACCTTCCATGTGACACAAATGCTGGACGGTGTGAACATAAACAAGTTGCCTGGCTTGTAGAGGAGTGGCATGGAATGGCGGTCTGTGCTCTAACTAGGAGTTTGTAACAGGGAGGAGAAGAGATGGGAGGACACAGCGAACGGCGCCTTATTATCATTGATATTTATAGGAGCGGGTCATTGTCGGTTATGAGCCCGTCTCTGTTTAGTTCTGACCTTTTGTGAGGCACCGTCCACAGTGGAGGGCTTTGTGCGGAGGGCCAGCCAGGGCCTACTGGAGCTGGCTGTGACCAATGCGGGCCTGTTCACAAACGTGCCCGCCATAAATGGCTCTTTGTGCTCTTATTAAGCTCCGTCCTGGAATTTTAAGACACAGATAAAGGATGGGAGGAAAAACATGGAAATGTGCGGCTTTCTGGCAGGAAACTTATGTAACCAGGGAGGGGGGGGGGGCGTTGGGGGGGAGGGGGCGGCAAAGCTTGTTTACGTGCAAGCCCACAGGAGAGCTCACAGTCTGAAATGGAGCCCCGGCATACTTCTGAATAAACTTTGAGTATGGGAATCATTTTTATGGACAGCCTTTCCTTACCCCACCTCTTACCACCCTGTAAGAGTAAATTATTTTGTCATGGTTGTGCATTGACTTTTTTTGTTTTAGACTCAACATATAACGTGTAACATATAATGCTAACTGCCAGAATGTCAACAATTTACCCAGAAGCATTTCACTATACACTATGACAACACACTTAAATTTACAAAGTGAGACCACCCCGCTAAACTTAGCGTTCCCTGCTGCCAAAAAGGCTTGCAGAGACTGAGTCACACACAGAGATTATTACCACTGTAAAGAGCAGGAAATGACTCCCCCAAGTTGAATCATAGCACAAACTGCAAGACTGAAACATGGAATTAGTGCTTAGTCTGGCCTGGAACATAATTTGAAAGCAGCAAACTGATTTAAACCCTCTAGAGAGAGCTGCAGAAATTGAAAAACAACATCTCCAGACGCCTTGTGTATTTGTGGAACAGGCTCTGTGGCCCCGTCATTAAAAGCTGTAACGAGAGCCCTGTGAAGTGGTTTATTATTGCGAGTGTGTGACCCCACTGCAGTCTGCTCTCTCTCTGCCACCCTGTCAGTGTGGTGAATGCTAGGCAGCCGTGCCCATTTCCCACAATTCTCCTGCACTATAGCGCTGATCCCAGGCCTTGAGGCACATTCTGGCTACTCTCCCTCACTTCAACAGCTCACAGTTCATGACCTTGCAAACTATGCAGGGCAGCACACACTCAAAATATTTCCCAATGACACGGCTGGATAAGTGGCAGCAGACAATTCAAGTTAAGTGCCTTTCACACAGGAGCTACAGCCAAGGCACAGCCAAGGTTGGAACCTGCAACCAGCTAGCGACTAGCCCAGATCCCACTCTTGCATGGCGCTCTGCCACCCATATTACGGGAAGGCCTGGGACGGCTGGGGCTGCCGCAGAGAGTCAGTGCCGTGTGGACACACACACGTGGAGCCGTGGGATTAGCCCCACCTGGACAGGTGCCGGAGGGGGTGGAGCCACCGCGGCACTTCCTTGTCCTTGCCTGACTTACTCTCTGAGGGGGTGAGGGATGGGGATCCCCGGCTCCCGCTGTAAGACGACCCCGGCTAAGACACGTTTAGGGACTCCCACGTGCCCCGCTCCGCACCTGAAGTAGGTTACAAATCGATCACGGTCCCTTAAGAAAGCGCAGGCGCCCTCCTGCCTTTCATGAAACATTGACCGGCTCGTAAATTATTCAGCCTGTGCGTCTTGCAGCTCCACTCCACAGCTAAACGCCTCCAGCATGAAAACACGAGGGACCCCGCACAGCCTCTCCCGCTCACACATATCCTCACTCATAAGCCCTGCTTTCAGTCTAACATTTTCACATTCTGCCACAACAGGAACTAAAACATTCATGCAATTAGAACTCGCAGCGAGAACTTAGCAGCTAGCTCGTCTCATTTTATAGTTCACTTCGTGGTTATGCCGAAAGTGTGTGAAACTCATCGGGGCTTGTGATGCATAATAGATAAGGATCGAAACATTTCTTAATATTTCAAAGATCTGGACAATTTCGGATACAGTGTTCAGACTCAGCTTGCGGCATGTTCTTGCCCCTCTCCACAGTGTCGCTCTGCGTCTGTCTCTGCGGGCAAAATCTGGGACTTGCACTGGCAACGACACAGTCTTCATTGTAATTAAAAAGGCCCACGGTCCTGACAGCCTCTTTCAGGGGGCGAGTGCTGCTCTGCTGAAGATACCCAGTGAATGACGTTGTTGATGATGCTGTTAAGAGCGCTCTCCTCTGTTCCCCTGGCTCTCTGCTGGCTCCCCGCATGAGACAGGAAGTGTGTGCTGGGTCCTTTATTTTCAGTGTTTGGAAGTAGACGTTGTGGCACAGATGAGCATGGGCGTGTTCTCCTCATGTGGCCTAACAGAATGACTGACTGACTAACTGGCTGGCTGGCTGGCTGGCTGCCTGACTGGAGAACATGTAGAGATGGATTCTGTCAGGCTGAAGGCAGGTCTATAATGACCGCTCTCATCATCGTACAGCCACCTGATGCCTTTCGGGCTCTGCAGAGCACCAAGCATGATGAAAAGCCTCTGAGGGCCACATTAGAGGTAGCCGAGCGTCACGAGGCCACTCGTCAATCACTCTTCGGAGAGGTGAAGGGGGTACAGAGTGGAGGAAAGCACCGCTGTCGGAAACCCTTCAGGTGGTGATTTGATTACTTGATTGCGGCCGCGGTGGGTGATGGCAGTGAACTGTATTTCTTATGTTGTTTTGAAGGGGACCACAGTCAAATCCGGTGTTGATCCAATAATGTATGCTGGCTCTGAACTGGACCGAATCTAATTCTGCACTGTACTGCATTAATTTACCTTATCAGAACGGGACCATGAACCTAGCATTAGGATATAAACCCATTCCTCCTTGAAGCTACAAGACGTACCGATCAGTCTTAACTCCATCACCAAAACTGCATGAGTTTGTCCTTCATCAATGATTCAAATGCTGCCCTGAAGCTGAAATAAGCTTAAAACATACCAGAAAGGTGTTACAAAATATGACTTTTTTACATGTGGCAGTGCTGATGTAAGATCTGCTGTAGGATCCCCAGCCTTTAAGAAAAGGTGCAGTCCACTGGACTGCAGAGATGTGGCGGAGCTTGCAGCTGGCCTGTATTATCTCCAGCTCGTGTGGGTGTTACGGTTTAACAGGTGGCCCGTATGGCATACCTTTATCCGCACGGACATCCCACACCAATCCAATTAATTTTAAAGCATCTGAGGTGATGTCTGGCAGTGGATTCTGCCTTGCCTTCTCGCAAGTGCAGATGCTCTCATGTCACATTCAGTCTGTGTCTGGGCTCTGGGCGGACACTCGCTTAGCTTTGAGAAGCTGGGATTTATAACTCCTAAATTTGTCCCTCCTTTCAAACACACCTACTTATTGTTCTGCCCGACTGCTTTCAGCATGGCTCCTCACTGGTAAATGACCCAACAGTGCAGCTATAGTGCCTACATTGGGATTTATGTGTGTTTGGCGATTTTGTTCGACACTGATGGGGGCTGGGGGCCCTGCACATTCCCTGTCTCTTTCTGACCCCTGAACTTCCCCATCAGTGGTGGGTCAGCAAGGGCCGGTCAATCAGTCACGACAGAAACCCTCCCTCTCTCCCTCTCCTCCCCCACGTTGGGGTCAAAGCCACGGAGACCTCTGACACTCCCTTCCTCTTTTTTTGTCTCAGCTAGGTCAGTGAGTCGCTGCTCTGTGGATTGCCACGGATTCACACTTGGCACAAAAGGCTTGCTGTGCATCTTTAATTCATGAAAGGCCCCTTCAGCAGCACTGCAGGGTAAACGGACCTCACTGCTCTTGAAATCCATTACACCTCTCTGTTTTCCATGAGCATGAATCACTGGCTGCACACCGCGTATGTACAGTTTCAAATGATTAATTGGGGAACAACTAATACAACGTTCCATTAATTATTTGCATAACTTAATGTCCACCATAACCAGTCTGTTTTTCAGGAGACATCTTTCTTTAGTATGTGCACACATAAAGTTGAGAGGACAGTCTAACTGTGGCAAGTGTTTAAAAACCAGTTGCGGTAACAGAGAGGTGACAGGTACAGAAATGAGCCCTGCTCTCCTGACACAGGAAGTGCCACTCACAGGCCTCTACGGAGAGCGCACAGTGTACAGCGCGCAGAGCAGTCAAAACCAATATGAATATGACTTGTAAAGACAGTGCCAGTTATAAAGATGGGAATGTCTCCTATGGCAGAATAAGTACCAGCCGATGGAGACGTGGCAGACACAAAAGGGCCATTGAGCTTCGGGCCTGGAGAGTGTTCAGACCTCTCAGGCTGGACACCAATGGCGCAACTGATTCGCTACAATTCCCGCTTTATTTCGCAAAAGTTGCATCTGTAAACAATGGCCACGCAAGCCACAGATAATCCCATCGCACAGAACAAATCCGTCAAGCTCCTTTTCGCATAATACCCTGCGCAGCACTGATATTGACTTCCCTATGAGAAACAACAGGCATGTTCACACAAAATTCCTGTGGGCTTAGGAGACCAAAACAGGTCTACAGCTAATTGACTCTCCTCCTTACCTTAAACCTGAACATTCCTGAACGGTTTCCCAGTGGGCTCCTAGCTGGCAAAAGAGGTCACAAGGTTCTTGTAGAAAGTATTCTTCGCATTGCTTAGGATTTTCCCTGGGCAGATGCTCAGGACAGATTCAGAAGCCCTCAGAGTAAGAGGCATTGGCCCAGACATCACAAAAACACTGTGGTCAATAGTGTTCTCCGTTCGCCTGCTCTGGCGTTGTCGCTAATGTGATATTCCTCCGATTAAGAGTCCTGGGAGTCGGGATAGAATGGACGACCGCAGTCGTAATCCAGGAGGAGGCTGTGTTGCGTCTTCTCCAGCTGAGAGAGTAAACAGACACCGATCCTCTCCTATGCAGAGGGAAGCAGTGCAGTCCTCAGAGGTGAGGCGAACGCCATGCTGAGGTGGTGTCTTACTGTGGCTTTGGTCTATTTTTGTCCTGTGCTGCAAGCTTCTTATCTGCCAGTTAACTAATACCGGTCTTAGTTGTAATCTTTCCCACTTAAGTCATTAGAATCATTTCTTTCTGCACAGTTGCTGTGAACAGACAGAGGCTTAATGTGAACTAACACTGCAAAACTATTGTTTAGCGCACAATCTCAGAGTGTGGTTTGTCTCGGAAAAAAAACCCTCTTATTGCGCTTGTCTGCATCAAGACAACATGTAAATCCTCCTGGCAAAGCATGGAATGACATCCCACTTGCACGAATAGAGCATGCTCAAGGAGCGTTTCAGGTATTTTCACTTAAGAAATGAGAACAAGCCCAACATACAGTTGTGAGGAACTGCAGGCCTTTAGCGTGGTCGCAGATTAACAAGTGAGACTCCCTAACAACAGTGGCAGTGATCCAAATCCAAACAATGAAAACCAGATGCAAGAATTGCTAAATGCTTGCCTTCTGGAAAAAGCCAAAAAGCATTTAGACCTTTTAGGCTTTGACTTTAAATAGCAAGCTTGTGGAACAAGAACAAGACTAAAAGGGGCTAGTCTACCTCTTAAACACTGTACACAATCACCTGTTGTGTTCATGCATTGTAAAGAACTCAACTAGATCTGGCATCACTGACAACAACTCACACCTAGGTCACCTCAGAGGTTTTGAATTTCAAACACCCTTGTGAAAGGTCCTTGTGAAAACTTCTTCCATCTTGAATATTCCACGCCTCTGCGACTGACAGCAGCCTCTTCCCTCCAGATACTTGTATAATAATGCTGGCGGAAGCAGGGCAGCTGGTGGTGGGGGTTTGCTGTGGGACGATGAAGGATGAGCCAGGAAGTGAAGGCTCACTGTCCTTCCTCCTGAGTCATCATCTGGAGTGCACTGTATGAGCGTGTGTGTGTGTGTGAGTGTGTGTGTGTGTGTGTGTGTGTGTGTGTGTGTGGCTGGCACAGAGCTCCCAGCCAAGGTGACCTCCGCTGTAGCGTGGCTGACAGGTGAGCAGAATCTCCCTGCTCTCAGCACTGCCCCCCGGCCCCCTCTCCCCTGCGCCCCCATTCCTTGCCCCTTGCCTCAGCCCACACCCAGCACTGCCCCTCCAGTACCCACCTCCCCCCTCTTCAGCCACACTGCAGCTGGGCTGCAAGCATACTCAGAATATGTGAAGATGCACCCAAGTGCAAAGTTTGGAATCTGCAGTATCGCAAAGCGTGTTACGGTAAGAGTCACGTTTCTGCATTTTCCGCTCTAGTAAATGCACCCCACTTATTTTCCCCCAGACCAAGACAAACCTGCAACGTTACGAGCTAAGCTCTCCCTGTGGCGATTCCTGTACTAGTGTTCCGAAAGGAGTGTGACAAGGTAGAACTGGGAGGCACTTGTTTAAACTCAGAGGGATGGTAAATGTTTGATGAGAGTACCCTGGCGTTCCTTACATTTTTAATACAGCGAGGGAGCGGAAGGGGATGGAAGAGCAGTCTAGTTCCCCACGGGGTAGCCGGGGACACGCTGAGAGGATGTCCTGTCCCTGCTCGGCCATCTCACCCCAAAGGGCCACCCTCACATTTTCATGCAACTCCACTTTACATTACATTACATTACATTAAGTTACATTCATTTAACAGATGCTCTTATCTGGAGCAATTTCCAACACAATAGAAAATAAGTGTATCCATTCAAGTTGAATGAGCAACACTGTCAGACCAGGCTAACAACAATCCCAGACCAGTGAGTGTGAGCATAACACTATTCAAGCCCTACCCAAAGTTAACTTGTGCAACCTGACTTGACAAGGGAAGCCAAGTATACCACCATACATCAGTCGCTAGATCACTTCCACAACCACGCAGCTTGAACATCACCAGCCAGTTCAGGTGCCATCAGGACGGCCTATCGGTGCCTACTCAAAAGGCAGGCCTCAAGCTTGGGCGAGATGCAAGAGAGGAAGGATTTCCCTTCACTTTCCCGGAAACGAGTTTCTCCTTCAAGGAGGACTTAATTGATGACTGCGTTCTGACCTTAAGCGGGGGATAAGTGCGGGGGAGCCCTGCTGAGGCATAATCCTTTATCTGCTGCTCTACTTACAGGGAGAGAGGGGAGGAGGGCGGTGGTGAGGATGGGGGTCTGTCCACAGCGCTTCAGCTGCAGAGAGGGGATCCGCTGTGGGACAGAGCTCTCCATCAGGCCTCTCTCCACGCCTGACCCTTCTGATGCCCCGTTCTGTCTGGCAGAAGATGGGCGCTGAATGGGAGTTGAACAGAGTCACCCCTGTCTCCACCAGACTTGAATAACGCATTCTGCATTTTTATTTCATCGGTGGTACTGTTTTGCATTCAAGGATGCAGTCAAACTGACTGCTCTATAGTGGGGTTTAAAACAGACAGGCTGGGCTCCGCATACTACTACTGCATAAAGGAAATAACACAAGGGACACAAGGAAACAATTTTGGAACCCAGTCCTAATAGTCAACTTGACCCTCGGGAGTAAAATCTTTAAACAGCAAGAAGGCAGGAATGGATGCAAGGTTATATCAAGGGGGCTTGCTGTACTGCAAATTGAGTACATTTCATATTCAGCGAATAACTTTCACTGAATAACATAACCAATACTGCACAACTGTACACCAGGGAAAGGTTCAAATAAACACATTATGCCAGCATTTGGGGGAGAAATAGTTCTCTTTAACTGTCATATTATTCGGCGTGAGGCAATTCGCAGAGGCCGAGCTATTTGCCGAGCTGTGCCTTAACCTTCTCCATGTCCTAGGCCTAATCACACATCCAATTTCATGCTTGGGGAAAGCCATTGTGACTCCACTGCACATTTGGACACGTGAGAGAAGATCCACTCCACTGAATGAATCCTAGAGATCCTCCTCCATCCTCCTCCATATTAATCTTCTTACATTCATGTACCCTGTGATTAGCGCCCCGCATTCCAGCCGGGCTCGGTGTTGGACAAGACTGGATGGACCTGCAATGGACCTGACAGTACCAGTAGGTACCCAGTTTGCTGTGTTCACAAACAGCTGTGGCCTGCCTACAGGAGCATGCAGACCATAATCAATGTGTCACACAAGTAATTTCACGTTACATATGCCAGACACCCCCCATGATCCTGTGTTCCTGTGTGAGACGACTGCATTCACCCCTAAAGGTCAGAAAAGGCGAGTCTTTGTCTCCATTAGCAAATGCCCTCTTTGCTGTAGTTCATAGAATTCCCATTCATACAGCTGAATGTTTACTGCTTTGATTCAGGGTAAGCATCTTTCTCAACAGTTCAATGGCAATGCCCCACCTAGGAATCCTACCTGCATTCTTTTGGTTACAACGCCACCCTGTCCCAAACAAAAAGAGGAGGGGTAAATATCTACAGATCCCAATGGATGTAGAAACGATATCAGCAAACAGCACAACTCTTATTCATAATGACAGGAGCCCAGCGAAAGGCCAAACGCAGTTCTGCTGAGTCATGGTGAGGAGGAGTGGATCCTTCTGCTCTCTCTACCTGTGCTGAGACCCCTGGAGAGGTGAGAGGGGAACAGCACGGAGGTCAGGCTGATTCAGCACAGTGACGGGGGTGAGGGTTGGGGCGACGGATAATGGTCGGGCATCACGCTTATCGGCGGGGCTCACCTAAACTCTGCTCTCATCGCCGCCATTTCACGCCCGCAGCGTGGACCCGGCAGAGGCGGGGCCTCACCGCAGCTCCCTCTGAAGATCCCCTGGGGCGCTCATTACCGATTCACCTCAGCGAAAGGTCATTGTGCCGCCCGGCTTTGAAATGCATTTATTCTCACGGCCAGGTGCTTGGCATTTTTAATGGACGCATACATAAAACGAGCACGGCTCCAACAGAGACAGCGCAGTGCATCTGAATTATTCTGCCATTAGAGAAGGGCCTTGAGAAGACTGGAGCTTGATGAATCGTCTTGTACTCGGGGCTTCAGTGAGATCGGAGAGACTGTCGCTGGTGCCCCCTGTGGGCAGGGAAGGGGGGGGGGGAGCGATGTGTGTGGAATAAAGGAATGCCAGTGTTAAGCTGTAAACAAGGCCCCCGGGGAATGTGGCGAGCGGCAAACCCATGAATCCGAGTCACACACTTTATCATCCGTTAGCGTCTCGCTGTCGCTGTCGCCGCCCCAGCCTGCGGCGCGGCAGAATGTGACGGGGTCTGAGCTCCGCCTCCGCTGCGTACCCGTGGTTGCTCTGATCAGCGGCTCTGCGTCTGTATTTGCCATTACTGTGTCGTCACCTCTCTGCACACCCGCCACCCTGGCGAGAATGGGAGAGTTTCTCACCCACAAACCCTGTTGACAAGTTGGGGCCCTCTGCAAATTAAGGAGGGGGGGCTGAGAAAACCATAACCGCAGAACGGCAGTCCCCTGATATCTCCTCTATCAATTTTCATCACAATGCCTTTTTTTTCTCACAAAAAATGAACACATGATTTGACTGAATACTGTACGTTACTCAAAGCTGGGGACAAAAAAACGTGTTAGAGGCTGTAGTCAATGGTGATGAGATGATGAGAATGTTGACTTGAAACAGGTATGTACCTTCCTGGAATGATGCCGCTAGCCCTGCTGGACATACAGTAAGCTACATATATCAACGCTACATCAGGACCCATCCATCTGTCTGCAGAAGCCAGAAGTCCGGACAGCCAGCTTGTGTTCTAGCCCTGTATAAATGCGGCAGCTTCTCCTTGTGTGTTCAAGGAAAGCCCATGCTATTGACCGCATGCTGGGCACTCTCCTTGTTTCATCGGCTCTGAGAGAGTCCTTCTGCAAAGCTTGCGGTATGGCGGCGTTGTTGACATCACCGATCCCTCCATTTGTCTTCAATCTTTCGTTTGGCAGCGGAGCGAAGTCTCGTGCCAATTTGGAAACGACAAAAATGCAGCCACACACATAGAGGCAGCCTGCTCATTCATCTCCCATGGCCCTTCAGTGAGGTGGGGAAAGCTTCACGCTTTGGAGAGTGACGTGAGACACACACACAAACACACACGTACACACACACACATGCGCGCGCACACACACACACACACACACACACACACTCACACACACACAAACACACACACACACACACACACACACACACACACACACACAGCACTTCACCGAGCAACACACCCAATCCAATTAGAGCTGGCCTGGCACTTGAGAGGGCAGTCGCCTTGTTTACACTGACAGTCAGAGTGGCCCAATGGGAGAGCGGGGAAAAACACACAAACATCAACCGCCAGCTTCTCACTATTCAAATTACCCAGACTCCCCTGGGAGAAAGGTCTGTTCAGAGACCTGAGAGTCTTAACTAAGCATCATTTACATTCATATGAGCCCTCATCTGAAGATACAGCGAGAGCTCTGCCACCGTGGCACATTTACACATGCCTGGAACACAAAGGCACCTTCAACTTAAACTAACTGCACACTTACACTTCAACTTTTGTACTTTGTGCTGATTTTATATGCCTTGGTACAGACAAAACTAAGCTCTGAAACATGCACAATGGAATATCTTGAACTAAGGTCGAATTTAGCATTTTTTCATTTTCATATGGCCTTTTATGTTTTTAACAAGATGGACAACAAAAACAAGAACGAAAACTTTTGTTTCATAACCGGCTAAAAAAAGTCCGGCTTCGGTTTCATTACGTATTCCCACCAACTTGTTAATTTGATTTCATGTTATCGATCAGTCGCTGGCCGTCCGAAAGCCTCTGTAAAGAGTTCAGTGACGGTGGCGTGCCAGGAAGGGCACCTGATGCTTTGCCCTCCGGCCTCAGGAGGCCGATTAATATGCAGATTTATGCAGAGTGAGCCTTGACTGACGGCCTGTATAATCTAATTAACTGGGCCTGGCTTCCAGAGGGCCGCGGCTCTACCCAAGGGCAGCCGAGCAGGGCAACGGCAGCAACGAGGGGGACGGCAAGGAGAGGGGAGGCTAATTATGAGGGAGCGGAGACCTGACTCAGACAGGAAGACAGAGAGGGGAAACGCGGTAAATATTTGCTCGAGACGCTTAGGAAGGTGACAGGCCTTCTCCAGTTAAATTTCACTGGAAAACAAACTAAATAATGAAGACGAGCAGCATACAGCCACGTACTCTTGAATGGTTCAGGTTCTCACCAGAGTTGTGGAGTCTGTGACTGTCTCTGCTGATCTCCACAGACGTTTGCATAACTTTGGCGGAAAAGACAATATGCACTGAGAAGCAAGAAAAAAAAAACAGTATGTTCTGCATTAATATTTGTTTTGGAAATTCATATCTGCCAAGAGCAATGTAAACAAACAGTGCTTTTCCCATGGAACTGCTGTTGAAGAGAAAGCAGACAATCAGACAAAAATCTGAGCAAAGCGGATCACTGCCTGTTGGCTTTGATTTACAGATGGTATTAGTCGCATGTTTCCATCTGTAGGAGGTAAACAGGCAACTCGGTTGAAATGGGTCTTTGCTTGAACAAACTCTCCGTCACATGACTGACCTCAACTCACACGCTCAGCCTCTTTCCCTGGCGTTGTCCATCAACAGCACCTGGGACAATTTCCCAGAATGCTCCAGCTCTTGACGGTTCTGGAAAGCGGGGATGTTCCAGAGCTCTCCTCTATCTGTCATTATTACTGCAGAGCTGAAACCCCTTTGATAAGAATCCAACAACCCGGGGACATTTCAAATGCTGAAATGAAACAGAATAAATTGACAAGCATAAATCACTCCGAAGAAAAGTGAAATAAATGATGATGGTGCGCAATTTGTGTGTATTTGTCATGCTTTCAAAAGATAAACTAAGTGTTGATGACATATAAAATATAAAAAGTAGTGCAAACCTGCAAACACTCCCATCCCACATTTTGGAAAACGATGTTTGTCAGATCACTGGCTTTCACTGGCAAGAATTCAAACAAAGGAACACAAGCCTGTGATTATGAATACAAATTGTGTCTATGAATACAAAAGCCTGCCTGAATAGAGGCACTGATGTCCAACCAGTGTTCCGCAATGTGCCTCATAACACCAGTAGACTCAGCCAAACAGCTCCTGTACATTTCACTACCATGTGCCTATGCCTGATAAGAAATATGAACAAACAGCAATCTTTGCAAAGGGGCAGCTGAAGGAAGTTATGCTACTAGTAGCTTACTGGCTTTTAATCTTGCCCTCATATGACCACCCACCACTGTTACCTAACGCTCCTTTCAATAACTGCATAGGCAGCAGGGCAACAGCATCACATTATTCTCATCTTTGGCAGAGAGATGCGCTGGTACAATCCTCTGACAAAGTCAGTTACAACAAAACTCGAAGGCTCCTTTTGTACTGCTTGAAGGAGATTGGGCAGGACCTGTCAGTCCCCAGCAAGCCAGCTGAGGTCTGCGTGTTGCTGTTTGTGCTGCTGCTGGCAGTTGAGGGCCAGCCGCTCTGCACCCGTGGCCTTTTAGCAATCCTTATAAAAAGTGACCTTTTAACTTTATGATTACCTGGGGAGCTTAGCGGGCCTGTGTACCCCACGAAGGCCATCACAGCATTCCCGATTTTAGCTTTAACGAGGATATTAACAGCCTGTGGCCTAAGGCATGAGCTGGTGGTGTACGGTTCGGCAAACGCGGCTGTGTTTTTTGGGGGGGAGGATAAAGACCTTGATGGCTTGCATCATCTCCCCTAGGGACGGGCCAACAATGGCTCTCCCACTGAACATTAATGCTTTTGTTCCATTCAGGGCTTAATATTTAATGAGATCCTGAACAGCTGGGTCAGCGAAGCCATTAAAGGTCAAACCAACCATGAGAGCGCAATGGAGGCTGGAGGAATACAGTTGGATGAAGAGTCACACCTAATGAATGCTCAGGTTACAGTGTAGTGTCGAGTGCACCACTGTGGAGGCAGGGAAACAGTGAGCTAAAAACACAGGTAACTAATCTAAGCTTCCTTATATTTCACAACATATTTGTTATGGATACAAATAACAGTGACACCTAGGATATTTCTCAGATAAATGACTGTGATCGCGTGACCTGATAATTATATTTTGTGCTTATATGCCCAAAGAAGGTTTTAATTAGTCTGAAAGTTCCATGAAGTTTTATGAAATCTTAGTAAAGTGTCTGGTGAGGTTAAGTGGTGAGGTAAAGTGACAGGTTCAGGACAATAACATTGAGAGGCAGACTTGTACTACATGCATGGTCGTTACTGATGGAGACCACAAACAATCATCTCAAATTGCCACTGCTGTGGTATCAGCACAGTCAGTGTCTGCACAGTTACCTCATTATAACATTAGACTTCCTTAACTGTCATTCCTTTTTGAAGGTCCCCACATTCCAAATGCATACAGCGCTGACGGATTTAACTCCAGACCCTCCATGATTTCCAAAAAATGCATCGCACTGATGTCCCACCACTACACAGGACAGAACAACAGACATCATCCTGTCAATCCAAAACCCGGACAGGGCCCACATCAGAGCTGTCTGAGGCGGGGAGCGCTGTGGCGTGATCTGCCCCGTGTGAAGCGTCCCTCGTGCTGTGCCATTTGATCACCCTGTGTCTGTCTGTGCAGAGTCCCGGCCTTTGATATGTACAGTAGGAGATGATCATCACCCCCCAAACAGAGAGAGCGTGAGCCCCCTTTCTCATTATGTCTGCATCGGAAGGGGCAGATAATGGGGCTACCACTGGGCATGTTCCCTATTATTTATCAGACGGCAGCCAAGAAAATTCGCTGCTATGTGACAGCTGGGGGGGCGGGGGGAGAAGGGGGGGGGGGGGTGCACGGCACTGTTATTAATAATGTATGCAGTCTGGGGGGAAGAGCCACCCATTTGTCCCTGTCACACTGATGCAATTAAGACTGATGACCAGTGATTCACAAGTTTTAGCCTGCTCAAATCAATTCCCAAATTGGCTCTGCATCCTTAGGGCAAATATGCACTCTGTTCGGGGCCATTTAAATCCTGCATAGGGCATGCAGGTCACCGGGGCTGGAACTCAGCACAAGTAATGCAAGGTAATAAATGTGCGTCGCTCACGGATGAGGCTGGTGCTGAGGAGAAAGATTCCCAAAAGTCCTTGTGCCAGCCCAGCAGAGCACAGCGTGCAGGGCCCGGCATCGACACGTGTCACGTAAGGGCGCTCTCTGCTGGTGAGTCTCACTTACTGCATCTGGGTCACAGTTTTACCACTTCACTCTAGAACTGAGTGGAGGTTGAGAATGCATGCACAAACACACACACCCACAGGCATGCACAGACACACACAGGCACACTTTTGTCTGGATTGCAGATGGTCCACTGTAAATGTAGTGAAGTTAAAAACTGACTGGCTCTAGAGGAATCTCATTTAATGAAAAAGCATGGAATTATGGGATTATTTTCTTGGAAAGAAGACATTTGGACAGGGGATTGCTTTTTATCTCTAATTCTAATTCTAAAATGACCCAAATTACATACATGACAAGAAAATCTTGCTGGAAATATCTTCCATTGTAATATCAGTATATACGCATACATGTGTTCCCGGAAATCAGAAACAGCATGCTACATTTTGTCAAGTTAACATGATGGAAATCTCCTGTTACAGACGTGTTATTATGCTAGGTCTGACTCCATGGGTGAAAGTCTATACTTTATACAATCTACAACTATCAACCTCATCAATGCAAATAGGCATAGAATATGTATTACTTAAAACCGTGAGAGAATATTAAAAAGGCAACACGCAAAGTAATCATCTGGTCATGTGACAGAAGAGGAGCTGTGCTGGGTGATTTGAGCTTCCATTCCCTCTAACTATTGCAATCATGTTTAGGAACCATAACATGCAATTCTTACAGCATGGAACAAATTGTAAGCATGTTCAGGTGATGCTGCATCTGCCTAGGACCACTGCACTTCAACCACACACACACACGTGCATACACACACATTTCACATAATCTGTTTCTACACCCAGATATTTACTGAAACAGTTCAAACGAGGTGCCTTGCTCCAGGGTACAACAGCTGCGCCCCACCCAGTATTCAAAGAGGGAAACTTCTGGAAACAAGTCAAGTGGCTTTACCTCTGCATCACGCTACCATCCTATGCTCTTTCTGTCTGTCTCTATCTTATATTCACACACACACACACACTATGAGGATAATGAAGGCCAAGCAAGAAGTGGGCCAATTTATTTAATAATCGGGTCATTAACTATTGAAAAGAGCTGCCGTCAACACACTATTCAAGATGTAATTGCTAGGTCGACAGTGCAGTTAGCACAATCTCCTTTCTGTGGAAGCTCTTCTCTTTTGCCATGGGAACCAGTGAAAAATGGGTAGAAGCCACACCTGATCCGGGGTCTCAACTATTTGTAAACACAGACTCGAAACCCAAAACTAACTCCCGCCCCTTCACCGAAACGCACGTTTGCACCCCAGGGGGTTAAAAGCGCGCTCCCAAATCGTCACCACGTCCAGTAACCATGACAACCAACACCCACCCACAATTTCTGAGCCACTCTCCCATTCACAGCAGATAAACAAGCCATTAGAATGTGTTCCCTTTCAAGAGCCCGGGCACCCCCCCCCCCCATGCTTTTATAATAGCTCAGCGGGCTCAGCAATTATGATTATGTTCAATTGCACAGAGGCATAATTAAACGGCTTCATTGTTTTGAGGTAGCAGAGTGGATCGAGGCGCCCTGGTTGAAATGTCTGTTCAGGACACACTGACTGGCATTTTGGTCATTAAAAATGAGGCCGTTGTGGGCTCTGCTGTCTCACGTGTTCACATGTTTTGGCCACTGTGCATTGACGCCACCCCTGGCCAGCCTTGATAAGATTGTCAGGGAACTATGACAGATGTGCACGGAGGCCACTGCCGCCGCCGCCGCCACCGCCACCGCCGAGGCTGTCATCCACTTCAGTGTGCGGGAGAAGGGAGCTTGTAATGATGCACCTGAAAAGGCCCTTGCTGCTGCTGCTTATTCAAATGTCACAATGCCTGGGAAACTCCCATGCAAGGGACAACTGCTAAACACGGCACTGAGAGCGGGTGCAGCACTGTGAAGGACACACACACACACACACACACACACACACACACACACACACACACACACACAGACACAGACACCCTCCCAACAAAAATCTGTTCATTGCTTAGTATACACCAAGTGAGTTTGACCTCTACTCATACAGCCTTTGATCTGGTATCTTGAATAGAAACCTTTGATTTTGCTTTGTGTTATTTCAAGAATATATACCAACACGAATGAACTCATTTCGAATAATGTAATCACCGACAGATTTGTGTATCGATAACCCATACAACCTAAACCTACCTGGCCGGGAAGGCCAGGCCCAGGGGCAGACAACCCCCCTGCTCCCCCTCTCCTGATCTTTAAACGTGTTCCACATAGCTGGGGCTGAAGACTGGTTCCACATTCATATGACAAAACAAAACAAACTGACTGGGCACACTGTTCGTTCCAGGCTGACATGATCACCCTGATTCAAAGAAGCTTCACTTTCCTGACCTGCATGGCAAACCGGGACAGCTGCTCACATATACACACTTACGTTTTACTGCCCATAAATACGAACACCGACATATTTCATGGAGCTGGCAGCCACTACAACCCAGTAAAATGGGAGGTGGAGAGGACATCCGAGGTAAAATGAATATCCTCAGCTGAGGGGCATACCAATTTAAGCAGCATAATTCCATGTTGCGGACCAATTTGGTTTCCATTATACCGAGTCCACTAACTCAGTTTCTTTGAAAGAGGACAGTCACAGACTTGTTATTAATAGGTAGCTGCATATAGAAAAGAATCTTAACAATTCGCAATTCCCTTGGCAAATTTCTGCAGAGCTGGCATGTCAGTTAGTTGAAATGCTCAAATGTTGAAAAATATTCTTTTTATTGCAATTCCCTTTTTACATATCTGAGTCTTTTTTTCAAAATGATTCTGAAGCTGCATGTTGTACTTTGTGGTTGAAAAAGCATCCTAAATACATGGATTGTTTGTGCCACCAAAAGCACCATGCTCACCACTACAGCTTAGGCCTGAAAAACATTCCCTTGGGTGCTGAAAAAACAACAATGCTGATCTCTCTGTGAGGGATCCTGCCTGCTTTGGTGTTCCACTGCAATAGGGAGGCAATTGAATAACTGTTGAGGCGTAAATGTGTCAACAGATTAGGATCACGGACCACTGCATTTAAAAAAATCAGAGGAGGAGACACCAGGGAAAACGTCAAAGATGGAACAGTCTATTACAGGCCTTTCTTCAATAACTAATGGCAGTGGTACCAGGGACACTGAGCGGCATGGACAAAGGCAATGTTTGTCTGAATCGATGAGATGCAAGTGTTTCATATTCCCTGTTCATTTTGACTTTTAATGTCGTCATGTCCTGATTTGTATAAAGCACTGCGGTTCTCCAACAATCGAAGAGAGTTAAACCTGCCAGATGGTTTTTGCATATGCAGTAATTTCCATCTAAACTTCCATCTAAATGTAATAATGCAGTTTTAAACCGCAGTCATGCAGACACTGAACAAAGCAAACAACTTACTGTGCAGGTTGTTATAATCTTTAAAGGTATCATTCATTCATTCGAAATTATTCATATCCAGATTAAACTAAATTACGATTAAAATAAAAGTCTTTAAAGGAAACTTAATTTTGCACCTGCACAAAAAAAAAAAAAAAAGATTTAAATCAACCATTTTCTCCTTGCTCCACCTCTGTCTGATTAAGATTTACAGGAGGCCGACCGTGTCAGAGCCTGCCCATGCTGGAGCATAAAACATACTCTTCCAGAACGGTCCACACCTTTCCCAGAAGAAACATCTGCTGCAATTTAAAATAAGGCTGCCTCTTTCACTATGTCACTCATATTTTTGCAAGTTTAAGTAGGACAGGAAAAAAAAAAATCCCTCGCTGCCATTCAAATTAGCCTTGGAGTTCAGTTATCCTGCTTTCAGGTTCAGTTCTCACCCAGTCATTTCAGTTTAACAATTTACAGCTGCAGCGGTGATGGCACTGCCCTTTGTAAACCCGAGATACTGGTGCACAAAATAATTAAAAACGGGGGCCCTCCTCTCATTAGAATGCATAGGCAGTCATATCTTGGCAAAACAGAGAATGCAGCCCCACAGCAGCCTCTGCCAGCACGTAAATAAGCCAATTGGTTATTAGAGCTCTTTAGTGTGAAGATTGCAACGCGCGAGAATGTATGTTCTGCAGCCTAATTAAAAAGCGTGACATAGTGACTAACAAAAGAAAAATACTGCTGTTTCATATGATTATAACAAATCACATCATTACAATGATGCGTTTGAGGCAGGTCAATGCTAACAGGGACTGAAGCATACATGAATTTATGCCTTTAAACACACAAAGCCATTCCCTTCAAATGCTTTAAGCTGAACATATTTTAAACAGCCGTCAAGTACAAGGGTTTCTTTTTTAACGACCCTTTACAAAGAAGTTAATGCAGCACAACTCTTACACGTTCAAGTGTCTGTGTTGTGCATGAGGCTTCTGTTTTAATCACTGAGTGGTAAAAGCAAATGCGCCAATGTGTACCAGTATAAGGCATGCAGTACAACAGTGTTGGAATGGAGATAAAGATGTTGTGTCAATTTTTAGCTAAGGGGGAGGTGCCCCTCCGTAGACTGGTCCTCTGAGGGGAAAAAGCCGACACTTGACTTGGGTCAACCAATCAAAACACTTTTTTTCCATCATAGATGTGCTGGAGCAATCTGTGTGTGCACAAACAACAAAATAACAAATAGCACAGCATTTCTGGGATTATAACACTGGCACAGTTAGCTGCCAACAATGTGAAACGCTTTAGCCTCCAGACTTCATACTGTAAATAAGGTGCAGGATTACATTCCTGTATAGTACTCATATTCATTGGATCTCTGCTGTAGAGGCCATACATACTGTAGAGGTCATGAAGAGGGAGGCATACCATCATACTATCCAATTCATCCTCACAGAAAAAGCCACATTCCTTTGTGTAGTGAGACTCTCCCAAATGAAGCTCGTCCAAATCACCCCGCTGGGTGACTCACGGTGCCAGATTTACATACAGGTGACCACAGTCACCAAGGTGACAGAGAGGTGGTGCTTTTCATCAAGCCGTTTCTAATCAAAAGTGGAATATTTATCGATAAATCTTGTTGTGATGATGAACGCTACACATGTGATGAATGGCGGGGGGGGGGGGGGGTCCTGTTGTTAAGGGGTCTACACACACTGATAACAATGGGCCAGATGATTAACCAGCCACATCAGCAACAGCGACATCTGACTGGATTCTCATGTGTGAAACCAGGGCTGGCGTTACTGATTGCCTGATGGGAAAGGAACTGATTGTGATTTGAGGAAAATATGCGTGCCGCAGTTTAGGATTAACATAGTAAGCTAATCAGTGAAATCCAGGAGAGATACGGCACTGTAGGCTTCATTTCTCATCCCAGTACAAGTGAGACTCTAAAAGGCTACCCCCTGTTTCTCTGTGTAAGGCGAGGGCCAGTCCATATTATGGGTCAGCAAGATGGCTATGGAGTCAAGCTGCTTCAGGCCACAGTCATAAAATCTCTCTCTACAATCTCAATAAGATCTCTCCTAGTCTGGAAACTGCCTCCCTTCCAAATCAACCCCTTTTATTTATTTTTTATTTTACTTAACCTTTATTTAACCAGGTAGGTGAATTAAGAACAGATTCTTATTTACAATGATGGCTTGGCAAGAGGAAAAAGTCCTCAAGGGGGTAGAGGGAAGGGAGAGAAAAAAAAAATTGTGGACATGTTTTTGTATTAGATGTTGCTCAAGAAAGTCTGGGTTACTCCCCCCCATTTCATAGAAAAGGTTACATAAGATTTGCGCACAAAAATGAAACTGTTCCCATCCCATAACAGGCCTGTGCAGATACCGTATGTGTGAGCGGTGGCCACACAACAATTACCGTGTTTACTGTGGAAGGAGGCGGAATGTTGATCTCCTCAGCCTCTGTTCACAGTTTGCCTGGAGGGCAGAACTGGTGAGTTTGCTGATGATGAAAGAGGCATCTCTGACAAGCGAACAGGAGTCAACACGCAGCCCCACGACAATAATCATTACGGTCCAAAGCAGCATGTCGGAAGACACAGGTAATTACCATGAGGAGCGGTAACTCTACCGCAATGAGAGCTGGCATGAGCCATGCTGCACAAGCAATGATGTGCTGAACTCCTGAGCTGGAAGGGCTGGTTTCTCCAGCATTGACGGAAGTGGCCTTGATTGATTCACACACCAGCGAGGTTTATGGGTGTCTTTAAATGAACAATGCTTAAAAATCTGTCTGCAATGGTAGCTGTGACACACGGAGAGACTGATGTCTTCCTGCACTGAACACCCCCCCCCCCCTAGTTGTCTTCATGATCGAGGTTGCTCGACTCTTGATTGCAGATTTATTCAAATGCATGCACTGCGTCTTCGCAGATTCGTGATATATGCGTGCAGCGCGGTTTCTGTATTCATAAGCGTGATGATTTAGGTAGCAGAGAGCAAAAAACGTTTCCTCGAATCATACGTGTGGAGCATAAAACTGCCACGCGTGGGGGAAGGAGGGGGGAACTGATCAAGCAGGAAATCGTACGTCTCTTCAGAATGTTGCCATGACGACATAAACCATAAAGTGCCGCCGCCGACCTGGCCAATTGATAACATATGCATTTTGTTCCTATGTAAAAGGAGAGGTGGCAGCGCTCACCGTCCGGTTGATTTGCGTCAGTACAGCGGAGCTGCGGAAAACATCTCTTTCATTCCACGACAGACACACGCACACCGGGGGATAGCAGTTTTCTCTCAGATCAATAGAGCCGAGTCTGTTTTCACCCAAAGGAACCTCAGAGGAATATCAAGCAGAACTGACACGTGCAACATGCCCGGAGCATCGGTTCACAAACAGCTAACAGATAAGGACGAGCGTGCATGAAACACCCAGGAACAAGCACGAACACGAGTGCCTTTGGTGATTTGTAGGGTTAAAAGAACACTCGACGGGCGAGCAAAATCCCCATAGGCATGCCGTAATGGCCCCTCACAATCAAGCACACACTGCCCACAATTCCTCCTCAGTCACGCCTTTGCGCTTGTAAAAAATGCTGACAGAGGAAGATCTGTTTGGTCACACATGAGGCTCGCACATGAGGGATTTATTTTTACCTCTTAAGTCAGCCGAAAATGTGTCACATAAGCCCTGTTGCTCCGTGTGTGACTTCGGCCCGTATCCCAGAGTGAGATCAGCGGCTCCCTGCCTCTAGCAACCCAGCCTGCTTAGCTTTCCCACCGAAGCTCATTTACAGCACAGCCCCGAGTCAAAAACACAACCTTCACAGAAGGCAGAATTTTCGCTCCCGAGTGACAACCGAGTCTCAGAAGCTCTGATCCTCCCCAGCTATACCTCATTGGTCAGATATTCCTCAAGGTCAACGGGGAAATGGTGCGATGCGCAAAATCTAATTCGAAGTGCCATTGCTGGGTGGGAAAATGGAAGCCAATGGTGAGGGCATTGGGGCAGTGTAAATTGCCTTCCCCCCAAAAAAAAACAGGGGCCTGGGTCCTCACTAGAGGCCCAGATTCCATTCTCCAAGAGCGCTGTCAGGGAGTGGAGTTAAAAAGACAACTGTCTGTGTGTCAGTGTTTCAACAAGGAAGGTTAAACCACCTGCGATTCCCTACGTCAGAAGCCCTTTAATGATTCTGCACCCTTTCAATTAAATGCCTTCGGGTTCGGTGTGGACAGTGGCGAACGGCAGAAGTGACACATTATAATGAAACATCAACTGTACGAGGCGTGTCCCATTAGCGCGAGCTATCGATTTTCAAATTGCGAAGGAAAACCATTTGGATTCCCTAATGGAGTTATGGAGCTGAAACCGATGATTTCACGATCCCTCCTGATGTGTTCCCCCACACTCCTCATCCAAATAATGACTCTGACCTGAGAGTCAATGGACTGTGCATAAGGGAGGACAAGAGCAGCCGCTGCCAATTCAGAGGAGGCATTAGAGACAAGGAGCTTCAGATGGGCAAACTGATCTGAGATCAGCCTTTCTGCAGGAGGGAGCAGTGAGCAGGATGCATGGAGAGAGGGACCAGTGTGGAGACAGAGTAGGGTACCTGAAGGTGCATGCTGCTATTATGCTGAGTGTCTGAGGAGAGCAGGGTCCACATAAGACTGAGGATTGAACAGAAGAGTATGGATGGTGAATACGACAGGGACAAGGACTCTGCAAGAGTTCCAGTGGCCCCAGTGCCAGATACATCACAGGGAATCTGTGTGGCCGCATTCCAGGCCAGCACCAGGCCTCACTGGCAGCAAATCAGAACACACAGCTGCGCCTGCTGCTCTTGAGTGGCCAGCTAGCCTTGTGCACTGCCATCAGCCCATGGCCAGCTAGCCTTGTGCACTGCCATCAGCCCATGGCCAGCTCAAGAGGGGGGGGGGGGGGGGCAGTGAACTTCCCGCGTTTAAACACGGCTTGACCTCATTTCATAACTTCACATTAGCTTGGGAAAATTAAAACATGCCCTGGTTTCAACTGCATCCGCTTTATAAGAGAGCTTCTGAAGTGTGAACGTTATCAGAAAGCCCAACAGAACTGCCCCGTTTCTAATGTTAATGTGTTTCTCGTTCACTCCAATGAGCTCCTTTGCTCAGTTTAATAGATCAAGTACAAGTCACTAAAGGCTTTTTTTTTCCATTAGAGTTAATGATCACAAGATGGCTGATCAGTAATTTGCACAACGGCTAATGCACTGCGACAGAATAAATTAATAATCATTTGCAAAGTTTAACTTTCTGTTTTATTTATTTATTTATTTTAGAAAAATACACCCCTTTCTGTCTTGCCTATGGCATATATATTACACTGACAAATATCTGAAATATTATTTTCCCTCATAGGACAGCATAGTTTGTAAGCAGGGTTCCCCCCTGCTTACAAACTCCATAGCCCCTGTTATTCACCCCCTTGTTCAGAGGGAAATAGCACAATTCCCAGTTTGACATCATGGGCACTTGATGACTTCAGTGCCTACATCATCTCAGGGACCTCCCATTTTCACGTATGCCCAGGGCACCATGCAGATGAATGGCATTCTATTTAGGGAATAATCCCATCAGATTTAGTGCTGAAATATGATACATACTGAAACGAGGTTGGGTTTTGTGAGTCATTCCTCATTTGTCTGTGGCCTTTGGAATAAACAATAAGCTATACATTTATAGCACGATGAGCACAAGTGTTCCCACTGTGAATGCACACCATTAATGCAGTAGATTTTTAGTTATTATGTTTGTTTCACTTTCCATGGCCTGTCCTCTTTGCCTTAGATAACCCTGCTATGTGCGTCAGCCTGTGGGAGGAGGCACCCTTCAATCATGGGACCTGCTCTTTATTTATTACGTACTGTTATGCTGATAGCATCGGGACAACAACTTGTGTGAGTCATGGTGAAAATATCTGTGTTACTATTAGCCAAAAAACAAGAATGTAACTTCCTTCTTTGCTTTATGTGCTTTTGCTGTGATGCTCCTGTAATTTTAAATTCCTGCCCCAAACACTCCCTGCTATTTTCGTGACAACAGTAACAGGCTAAAAGAGGGTCTCTCTGCCACAGGGTGCTTCAGCGGTGTGGCTGCTCGGGTTTAGCTTGTCAATAGGTAGGCTGGGGAACACCAATGGGAGACAGATGCTTCCGTCAGTTCGCAGGCCAGATCCGGCAGGTGGGCCGCAGGAGCCAGGCCCTATGCCTCCAATATGGCCCGTCCCCCCTGCCGCTTGGCTCCTTTCATTGCTGTTAGAAGCGGCCAAGTCTTTCTCCAGCTGTTATCTCAGGCCCTCCTTTGTTCTGATCGTGTTCTTCCTTTACCTCGTCCCCTTCCAACCACTTGCCTCCTTGTTGGCTTCAAGGAATTGTGACCGTAGTTTTCTGCTCCGAATGACAAGATAGGTCAGCGGCAATAATGAGCTCGCAGTGGCTAACCAATCAGAGCTCTTCAAAAATTACTGTGATCAAGCATTTGAACCAGTTCCTCTAACATACTGGTCACACATTGGCAAAGGTTTGGCCAAATGCTATGCTCTTCTGTGATGGGTAAACTGACGCAGACTTAAATCAATCAGGTTGCTTGGATATCATTCAACGGCCGCCTATAGAGATGAGACGGGAGTGTTGTTTCACCTGCGCTGCTTCACACTTCCACTGTGAATGGATCCATCCGATTCTCGTATCGCAGACAGATGCAGACCCGGGGAGGGGGGGGAGCTGACAAACTGCTGATTTGACAGTAATGATATAACTCCTCCACCATGTGCTTACCACACCTCTCTCGCCGGGTTAGTGTTAAATCTTATTCCTGAGAGAAACTGCCAGCAATATCGTTCCACTCCAGCACATTCAGAAACAAGAAATCGGATGCACATGTTTCGATGTAGCTCAGAGTGTCTCATTGCCTTCAATTCGCAATACATATTCAGAGGGCAAACAAAGCGGGGCTTGGCTATTTAATGCATGGTGTAACAAAATTTTCTTGCAAACATAAGATAGTGTTAATGAAAAGATGTGCACACAGCTCCATCTAGCATGCAGCTCCATTATGGCTTTCAATTACTTCACCTTTCTGTTGTCACAGCTTTAATTAAATTTGGTGAGCAAAACACATCGGAACCTTTTCGGGCTGTCGTTTGTGCATGTAAAGTGGTAACAACAGTACTGGGCAACAGAATTAGGTTTTGAATTTGGCGTGTGGACATGGAATCCTACTTTCTGTTTCAGTGGAACTCTATTCTGATATTGGGACTCTGGCAGGGGTGTGCAAATGTGCCCTGCAAAAATGAGGTGCCAGGCGGGTACCGGGGGGTTGTGACGGTGGCACATTGCCATGGAGACGGGCCTGGTTTGCAGGCCTGCCCAGCAGGGTTCGGGGGAGAGTCTTTGTCGCGTCTGGTGCCGATGGTGCCTCTGAGGCCCGCTTGTCAGATGGTTCCACATTGTGCTTGGAATCCAAATCACAGTCTTGCTGTTTGTGTCTGTGTTTGTGTGTGTGTGCGCGCATGTGTGTGTGTGTGTGTGTGTGTGCGTACTGTGTGTGTGTGTGTGTGTGCGTACTGTGTGGTATGGCAGTTGGTGCTCACAGAATGTGCTACACCTTTCTGCTATAATTGTTCCCTTGGGTATGATAATGATCTAGACACTTCAGTTTATATGGGAGGTCACAGAAGTACACATGTAAAATAATGCACAGCAACAATAACTTTTATGGGTACCTATTACAAGCAGAAAAAGTGTTTTTTTCAAGTGATTTGCCACAAAATGGGAAAGTCTAGAAGCAAAAATAATATATCCAGATTTATTTCAGGGGACAGCTTACAATGAGAGTCAGCACACATCTCTCAGTGCATGCTCCCTATAAATAGACTTTAGGCCCCTGGAAAAACAGAAGTCAAACTCCCACTCATGTCTTTGTATGTTAACACCGTTTAATCCCTGGATAACCACAAGTCATTGATTTCCAAAGTCAGTGGATTCTCTGGGAGAATGAGTTGGCCCCGTCACCATGCTCCTGACTACAGAACTATCAATACATACCATCTTCCATTATGTGCTTAATTGATAGTCTGCCTTGGTTTCTTCTCATTTGAATAATAGGCAGCACTTTAACGCCCTTGAAGAGCTCATAACGCACGTCAGAGAAACACTTTTATATAAAAAAAACACAGCTCTTTTATGTTGTTGATGTTCTGTCAAGGTTTTATTATGCATCTATAGAGCATTTGAGATTTTATCACTGTTCCACTGCCCTACATACATACATTACAGGAGATGCCGGGAAACAGCCGGCATTCCCAGGACATTATATGCGCGACTTGCATAGTGAAATGATACCCGTTCCACTCAAGTGACATCTGTGTCGTGTTCGCATTTCCTGTGTGCGCAAACAACATTTGCTCCGCTGAGAATCATCTTTCAGATACGGTACGCTAAAACGTGTTTTCAGGACAAAATGGATTCAAAATGGCTTACGTAGCTTTGCTAGGGAGAGACATTACGTTTCTGTATACAGCTATCTGCAATATGAATGGAGAGGTGATGAATGCTATCATGGCCTATTACACTTCAGCTGTTGAAGAAGTGCCCTCCTTTAAACAGTATATAGTTGTTTATATGTTGTGTCTATACTGAGCAACACTGCTCAAGCCTTGTGAAATAATGTACAACCTGTTCATGCCTTCATTCCACACTTATATTAATGCCCCATTTTATTAGTCAATTATGCAAAACCCAAGGTATAAATGAATTACAGCAATCCCCCGATCTGGTTGAGTTAAGTCTATTACACTACACAGCGAATGCAATAACCTTTTTAAGCATAACTAATTGTACGGTGCTGTTCATTTTGCTGCGGCAGCAGAGAAGTTATTTGGAATGACTGGGTATAGCCGACGTGGTAATTAAACCGGTCCAATTTGGTGTTAACGTAATTAAACAGGGTTGTGTCACCATGGGACACCCATCTTAATTACAAATAAATCTGGGAGCTTATTTGTATTGACACACGCCCCGAAAGCGCTTTGTTATTGTTATGTGATGTGGGGAATTGCCGAGCAGCACTGGAATTTTTATTTTAGTCAGACCTTCTCCCAACACCTGAGCCAAGGGCTTTAACAAGATTTTCATCGCTAACCTATGGTAACACATTGTGAACGATGTTGAGGGAAATGTAACTTTAGTAGCAACGCGATGATAACGCAATCAAAGGTGCACTAACAAGGCCTTCTTGCAGAGGTCCCACACACTCACCGAAAGACCTCAACCTTCCCTTGGCCTCATCATTTAGCTAGTCAGAGAATGCCCTCGGGACAATACATAATCTCTCCCAGAATGCCCTTCACACATGCAGGCTAAACTATAACACCTGCAACTCCGACGCCACATTGAGACAGCCCCTAACTGCGAAGACCCTCTGCCACGGGTCAGCCTCCAGCACAGCAGCCACCTGCCCTCATGGCTGCGCAGATCCACGTTCAGCCACCGCCGCCGCGCGCACTAAACCCGTCAGACGCAACAGCAAAGAGCTCCGACGCAGCCCGACACTCACTCCCGTCCCTCTTCCAATCTTCAGCATGACTGCCTTCCATTAATGCGGCGCTTTCCGGACGAGCCAGGGGAGATGGAAAGGGACTGTCACTCACTACTGCTGCCTCAGCATTGTAAGAAAAGGAACAACTCTCCACACCTAAATCTGTAATGTCTGTTTAGGATAAAAGAGCCATTTGGGTTCTACAGGCCAGAGCTAGTCATAAGGTCCTTTCAGTCTACTTCTATACGTGCAGAAACTGTTCTAGTTACTTCACTATAAATTCACAATTAGACTTCATTAAATTGCTTTTTTTTGATGGTGTTAATGAAAGTAATTAATTTTGTGAAACTGGCATTACATTTGGTTGCTCTACGCACTTCACCCAGAAGGCTCCTGGGGTAATGAATTCAAATTAAAGGCACTGAGTGGTTTGGTGTGAGGATTTGGCCTGCGTGGGGCACAGATATCGGATATCAGGCACTCTCCTCGAGTGCTGGGCAAACATTAGTCCACCCCCCCCACACTTCACCCCTTGGGAAAGCCAATTACTGGATTTAGATGAACTGCCGAAAGGAAAACGCTCCTGGAACGGGTTCATATCAGAGAGCCCATGTGTGACAGCACCATGAGGTCGTCTTGTAAGGATTACCCATCCGAGTGCAGGCTAATGACATCATTTCAGACCCCCCCCCCAGTGCAGGGCAGACGTGGCGGCGGATGGGGAGAGCAGCAATCCAGCCGAGCCCTCCAGCAGCGGCTGCTTATTACACTTGTGCTGGCCGCAGTGTCCCCCCTGAGTTCACTGCTGCCGGGGCTGCAAAGGTCAGGCTGGTCATTCAGATTGGATTGGACGGGGCGCTTGGTACTTTGTGACACCCCTGTGACAACCAGTGGGATTAATAAATCAGCCCTGTGGCAAATGTCCATGTGATCATTCCATGGATGTACAACCAACCCCTCCTCAATGCAAAACCAGCTCTCTGACACCACTCTGACAAAGGCACATCAACTTCTTTTTCTTTGTGGGTGAATTGAGGATATTCCTCTGGAAACTGTCTCTTTAGCCAGCTTGGTATTGCTGTCTCACATGTATGCATCAGTGGTGATTAAAATGATTTAAAGCTCCCCGGAGAAATATTTTAGAAAATGAGAAAGCGTTTGGGTGGACTTACCAAGCAGTCCCCATGCCCTGCTGTTTTAAAAATGCTTGGTGCCTAGCACAGAAAAAGACCCTTTCTCTGAATGGAATTCTAAGCCCGAATTCTCATTACAGCTAAGGTCATCAACGCTAATGTAAATGCTATCAGGGTTAGCGTAGCATGATGGCAGCGGTGTGGGTGTGTGTGTGTGTGTGTGTGCGTGTGTGTGTGTGTGTGTGTGTGTGTGGGGGGGGGGGGGGGGGGCGGGGGGGGTGGCGGCGTTCTGGTGGCGTAATGAGGAGAATGTCGCTGCGCACGCACCGCACGGCGCTCGCGGGCCCCATTAATCACCCCTCTAAACTCTCGCTGGGCTGCGCCGGCCCCGCCGCTTTCGCCACTCTAATGGTGACATTAAAATCTCATTTTATCTGATCGCCGCGGCCGCAGCTCCTCGGACACGTACGCGTGCATATTTATTGGAGCATTAAAGTTCTGAACCTGGCTGAGCCTCGCCACTTCATTTCCCACACTGAAGTAAAAGATAAAGGAGAATTTCTTATTCAGTACATTACACACACACGCACACACACACACACACACACACGCACAACAGGGAGAGTACATAACCTATTTAAGCATGGAACAAAACCTCAAAAGCACACTGCCTCCCTTTAGCAGAATAACATTGATTTGACAGCCAGCAGAAAAAAAGCTTTTCATGCATGCATAAACCAGCAAACTGCATGCTGACTTTCCAATCAAATCCTTGCAAATGTCAGTTTTACCACATATAAATGAAATAGCGCTTTGCTTACCCCTGAAAAAAGACATCTGTGTCATATGGACAACATGCTGACATAATTTCAGCAAAAATAACAGGAAATACCTAATTATCTTGAGGGCATTGCTATTTCTGTGTCAGCATAGTACTACAAAAAGTGTACATATGTTAATATAACGTAACAGCATAACACCTCTTGGCATCTCCTGAACTAAATTCAATAGAATTTCTGTTCTGATCTTCATCAAATGAATACTCCCCTTCCTTCTCATCTCTAAAAGCAAATACAACGATGGAAGAGCACTTGCTAGGATCAAAAGGCTTCCCATCTTTCTCTGTCTTCCTGAGGTTAAACTATATGTAAAGCCCAGCGTACACCAAGACAGCAAGAGAGGAAAGGCTCGTCCAAGGCAATGGCAAAATAAATAAGTGATGAAAACCTCTCTCCTTTTCTCACCTCTCCATCAAGTCACACTCTAGAAGTGTACTGCATCTGAGCAAACACAAAACAGACTGACACCTCTGTTTCAGCTTGACCACCGTCTCCCTGCTCTGTCTTGCTAGTATTCTCCCTTGTCACCCGTGGCAACGCTGCAAAGCCCAACTTCTCAGAGGTAACCTACCCGGGTCCTCATCGGGGAGAGAAGTCCTTCCATCCCGGCTTCCTCTTTCTCATTCCAAACGTATAGTATCCTTTAGGAGCCCGCCGCGCGTGTGACCATATCCCCAGAAAGAAACCCCGGTCACAGGGACAGGAGCGACCCAAGAGGGATGTGGTGTCCCCTCCGTAAACAGCAAAGGATGGCAAAGACAGAGAGAGAGAGTGAGAGCGAGGGAGAGAGAGATCCTCTGAACTTGCGCTCCTCTCTCCTTTGCACGTCTCCTCGGCGCGTCTCCCAGCTGAATCTGCCCCCTAGCCGCGTTTGTTCCCTCTTCCCTGACAGACGATCCTCCGGATTTCACGCCAGTCGCTCAGTGGCAGCCAGGCGATAGGGCTCCCTCTGACTCCCTCTCTCTCTCTTCTGCTCCCTCCCTTTCTCGCTCTCTCTCTCTCTCACACACACACACACCCCCTCCCTCTCTCCCTCCCTCTCTTTCTCTCTCCCTCTCTCTCTCTCTTTCGGCCGAAAGCCTGGTGGTCAGGTCACAGGGGGCATGCTGGAAGGTGCTCGCCGGGGTTTAATTGTTCCCCCAAACAAAAGGGGGACTTTGATGCCTAGCAACCTGATCTGTCCCTTTTCTTTAGACCAGGCATGACTCACTGCACATCCCTCTTACACACACAGACACACACACACACACACAACCTAAAGCTTTGCGAGAGCATCAATACTCTGTTATTAGCCTCAGTGCTGCAGAATTTTAGGTCCCTCCTGCTCATAAACCCATTAAGCCCGTAAATCCTCTTGCAGGAGAACCCAGCTCTTTTCAGCGGTGCCTCCTTCCTTTAGAGCAGGCAGGGAATCAAAGGGAACAGGATACCGGCTGCAAAGGCTGCCGTCTGATACTGCTGTTCTGCAGATCTCTAAATTCCGAGGCAGGCGCGAGCGCGGGGCGGGCGGGATCCTCTTAAATCTCTTTCTATTCTGCCGAGTGAAATAATTCCATTAAACGCGGAGGGGCAGACGCCGCAGCCGCGCTCCCCTCTCCGCACCGCGCTCCGGTGACGGATGACAGCTGTGTCACAGCTCTTCCCGGGCGGCTGTCACGGCGGGAGGGAGGGAGAGGGAGAGAGCGGAGATTCCCGGGGAGGCCGCCGAGAGCCCATCTCCCCCGCGACTCAGCCCTGATTAAAAGATAACGGCGAGATTCTCACTCTGTCACGGGCCGCTCTGCAGCGCTAACAAACCCTCCACCCTGCAGCCCCATTCATCAGAGGATCAGGACGCCTGTGTGATCCTCACAGAAAGCAGAATGGGAAAGCAGGGACAGGAGTAGCAATGGTCGTAGTGGTGGATGGCAGTATTGATACAAGTATCAGCAGCAGTAGTAGTAGCAGTACTAGTGATGGCGGTCATAGGAGCAATAGCAGTATTGCTGTAATAGTAACAGTAGCAATAGTATTGGAATAGTAGTCATATTGGTAGCAGTAATACTGGAAGCAGATGCCGTACTAGTGGTGGCAATAATGGCCCTAGTAGCAATAATGATCAAAAATCAACAGGACAACTGTGAATGATTTTCTTCTTCTTTGCGTCAAATTTGGCTGGAATATTAGAGGTCTATCATCATCTGGCAGTGCCCTTGACCCTCTGTCCCCTCCAGCTCCTGTTCTCTCCCTGCACTCGAAAGCCCCCCAGCGATGGCCTTCCTGAGGTGCACACAGGAGAGTGTGTGGGCTGGAGCGCGCAGCCAACGCAGACCCGCAGCAGAGCTCCGTCGGCCTCTGAAGCACACGCTCTGCTTAAAGGCGCGTGGCTCTTACGTGTTGCTAGCGGTGCGGCGCGGCCCGTCGGAGCTGTTAAAGAAACGTGACACTTCCCCGTTTCTGCTTCCACTGCTCCAGAAAGGACAATATGAGAATGTGAGAAACGTCATGGCTGCGATGCAGGGCCGCCCGGGCCTCTGATCCCGAACACAATCGATGACTCGCCGGCCGTAACAAACACGGAGCCCGGGGGGCCCTGTAAGGGTAACCACACGCGGCCATAAAAACCCGCTCAAGCACCGTAATCAAACCCACGCTGGACCTAAACATGACCTGCTCTCTCATTGGAAGCAATCAACAGATACCGATTGATCTGATAGGACGGCATTATGACACATAGTGCAGCACGAGAGAGCAAACAAGGAAATAAGTGTTATTCTGTGAGCCATGGGATTCTCAGAACCATCACTGAAGCATCCTGGAAAGCGAATGCACGTCCATCCCTGTTAACTCAATGACAGCCAGACGGCGTTGGGTACTGTACCGTGTCACAGCACAGATCCAGGGGCGGTAAGGCTGTGTGAGGATAACTGGCTGGGTCATGAAGGTCAATACCCAGCACTCCTACAGGTACCAAGGGCAGTGTTAAAGTCCACATTCATGGCTGTGTATCAGCCATCGCAGGGCTATAAAAAACACCATCTGCCTGCACTTTGTTCAAAGGGGCTGTATTTCCAATAATGCCAGATGAGTGGATCACCCCCCTCCTGGTCCAATTTGCAGGAGTGGCGATTTGTGCGAAGGCTTGGTGGCAGAGATAGGACTGGAACCCTTCCCCTGCTGGATCAACTAATCCATTATGCTATTAGCAATTTAGGGGGGAATTAGGGAGGGGTAAAGGGGGGGGGGGGGTGTGACCGTACTGAGCCAGGCTGGGGAGCGAACGAGATACACAGACATGAAGAGGAGTGAATCTGTCACAGCACACATGGGCTTGGAATACAAAGCAACTCTTACAATGGCATCTTGACAGAATGCAGATTTCTCTGTATGTATAATCATTCATGCTTTGCAAGGAGGGCGTTTTATTCGACAGCCATTAAACGAGCGCTTGACACGAGCTCAATGCAGTCAGTGCGCGCGCCTTCTCAGAGCGAACAAAATGAGGACAGCACCATCATCAAATCATTTGGAGGATGGGGATGGACCTGTCCCTTAAAAAGGGATTTAAACGTACGCCTCGTTATCCCTCTGAAACGAGCCCTGACTGCCGGTCGGGGCAGGATCGGATGCTCGGTTTTTACTCGCAGCCCTGAGACCGCACAGGTCCACCGCTCGCGCTCCACACAGGCAGCCCGCATCAGCATCCCGCCGTCGCCACGGCAACGGGAGCACAAAGCAAACTGGCCGGGGCCATTATGAAAACCTTTGAACTTGCCTGTCCCTGTAGTGACTGCTGAAACATATCTGGTCGATGTTTTATTCATTGCCGCCTCAAATGTGATTTTCTTCCTGTGTTTACACCCCTTGACCCCACCCCCACCCCTAATTCTAATATGCTTTTTTTTTATTTATCACAGAAACATTACATGATCAATTTGAGAATATCAGCTTGGTTCAGCCTCCAGGTTCATCACGCCTTGCTAGTTATAGAATTCTTGGAACGGTAATATAAATAGCAGTAGCAGTTCATCAATAAAGAAACAACAGTGATATAAAAAGACACACACACTCCCACGCCTTATTTGATCATAATGAAAAAGACACGTTCTCTCCCACGCCTCATTTTATTATAATGGCATTTTTAACAAAGGCTCTGGGAAAGCCAGGAGCTCAGATTGGCTCGAAATAACCCTGCAAAAACAGAATTTAAAAAGAGGCGCTGCCACTGCCATCTTCCCCCTACATTCTCAACTCTGACCTACTTACAGGCTGCGCTCCAAACTCATTTAGGAGATTTTGCAAATGTGGAGATGTCGGGCTCAGTGAAGTCGCTGTGTGCTACTGATGCCACACTCGGTTCCGAAAGGACTCGGTTGGTAAATGAGCCCATTTTCAGCAAGGCACATTGATTCAAACAGCGGTGTTTTTGAAACCAGTCTTATCTGTGATCGATTTTGTTGGGAGTACAACTCAGCGGCGTACTATGCCACAGGAGAGCAGGCTGTGAGAGCACAGACGTCGCAGTATGGAAAGGGTTAGTGCCTTCCCCTCTCCTTTTGTGCATCTGTGATCTTTTTCCCCAATATTCACTTGCAGACATCTCCTTTGCAATACTCTTCAGTGCAGGCAGGGCAGAAAATGAAAATGATTCAAAGTTAAGCAAATGTGACGCAGAAATGTGTGCTGCACATGTAAGACAGCTTCCAAGTTAACAATGTGTAGAGAGCATAAATCACCCTCAGCTGGAGAAACCCGGAACAACAACGCCACCTATATGCGATGTCTCTGCTCAATAGAGTTATTTTTTATTGAACCAATTTGATCTGAGCATGACCAATTAAATCCTGTACATACAGGAGCTGTACACATGTAATGACAGTAATGTGTGTTCACATAGCGAGTGCTCCAAAATGGATCTTTACCCTTACAGCATAAAGGGCAACTGACTACTGCTGTCTGTGTACTTCCCACCACACACACACACACACACACACACACACACGTGCCTGCATGCATGCATTAAACCCTACACATAAATGCATGCACAAACAAATGCATAAACAATCACACATGTATGCATGCAAGAAAGCTTGCTATGCATACATGTGCACAACCACATATGCACACAAGAGCCTGCGGGCACACCCCTACACACCCACCCTAAACACCCACACCTAGGCATGCAGATGCACGTGCATACACACACACACACACACACAGAGTATCATCCTCCATTCACAGTGCAAAAAACACAAACTTCTGCCTTTTGTGGTGTGTCGTATCACACCCAGCACAGTAATCACAGCCTTCTGTAATTACCACTGGTGGCTATTAATACACTGATTGATTCGGGCTGACAGCCAAGTGATATGCTGCGGCACAGCTACGCAATCAATTTCACATCGGACTTACACAGACATCACACTGAAAGAATGTGACAATTGGGTCGATGTTTTCTGCGCCTCCCCGCCGATAATCGCAAAACACAGATGGACTGAACAGCCTCAACAGACTTCTTCCATCTTGTTAAAAAATGAACATCTGTCTGCATATGAAATGGCATGGTATGAATTGCTGCTGTTCATCAGATAGCTACAAAAAAGGCTGCAACCCACAACATTATCAATTATAGTTGACTGCACTGTACATGTCTCAATTGAGAAAATTTACTCTTTAAAAAACCATTTCCTATTTCACTATGATTTTAATATACTACCGCGTGGTAAGTGAAATAACATGACCAACTGCTACAGGCAGGCCGACAAAGTAGGCGAACAGCGCCTCCTGTGGCTACATGCAGTAATGAAAAAGCACTTTATGAGGAAAGCGGCGTTTCCTGATGCAGGTGCACTGAGCAGGTACGCTCGAGCATTATTTGCGCACACTGAGAGGTAAGCGTGGATAAGCACCTTACACACTGCGGTTTGACAGTCACACCTGCACAAATCATCACTGGCTGTGCACCTGTGCACAACCTGGCCACACAACTGCTCAAAACACCAACAAAAAAAAAGCTCAGTGCAGCTCATCTGGTTGGACTTCACATGCCATGCTATTGAAATAATCTACAGTCTGTTAATACAGTGCATCATCTCTCCAAGTAGCTGGCTCTGTTGGAAATCACTCCCATTTCCACTTAAATGTTTACCTAGGGAGAGAAATCCAATATTAGCACAGCTATAGATGGACATTAATTGAGTCGGGCCCGCTCTCCCAGACAGCGAAGGCTGCTGGGTAAATACATCGCTCGGTATGAAGCAGGGGGATCACGCTGAGCTCCAGACCCTCATTAATGTAATGCTGGTGACCTTCTCTGGTCACTTGCCTTCACGTTATGGCGAAATATGGCCGTCTGACAGGGTCGTGAAAAGACTTTCTGGAGGGCAGGGGCTCAAATTTAAGAAAGGGCACGGCTTAGCAATCATCAATCTGGCAGGAAAGGGCACTTTTAGTCAAAGGGCGGGAGCCAAAGCCCCCCCCCCCCCATGTTACAAGAACAAGCTCTTTATTTTGACTCTGTCAACAGCCCTCTACACACATAATCCTGTAGCTCATCCAAACCGCTCCTTTTCAGCCACAAACCTCATCCCACTCTCTCACATCTGGGGTCATGCTGTCGTGGTTTTTGATGTTGTGAAAAACACATTTTGTAAGAACAGCTCTCAGCCATATTGGGCATGAGCGGAGGAATGCTGTTCAGAGGTAAATGGTTATCTTTGTGACACAATCGCAGGCCGCTTCCACAAGACAGGAGCACGAATGGAGTATGGAGCTTTGATTTTGTGCGGTTAGAAAGGGGTGTTCGGTGTGCCATTTCCCAGTGCACACACAAAAAGTGCGTATTTGCATATTTTCCCTTCAATGCATGGTTTGTGTTGTGTGGTTGCCTGGAACAGGTCTGTGAATTTTTGGCTTCCCATTACGGTGTGCTGTGCATCGTTTCATTGCGCACCCCTGAGCAGTGTGTTTTTGCACGATTTCCCTTTACGGAGGGGAACGCGGTGTGTGTGATTTCCCATGTGCAAAGCTGCATGCGTTGTGTGATTTCCCATTGTAAAGCGGTATGACGTGTTTGATTTCCCAGTGCAGTGTTGTGCTTGGTGCTGTAGGCCTCGTCGTGGTGACTGCCTACCTGCCTACCGCGGTCTCTCTGGGGGGGCAGGGAGCACGCTCCGGGGAGAGGGGTAAGATTAGCGCAGGGCCTCCACGCAATCCCGGGACTGCCTGCACACAAATAGAAGCCATCCAACACGAACAATGGGAAAGGCAGCGTAATTGACTCCCCGCTGGAGAACGCACGGCTACGCTTGGAAGGCTACAGTACAAGGGCACTAATTTACCACATACGAGGCTGGAAATTGCCCTCCGATGTCTCGTTCAGCTCGTACTTCTGGCTGTGTGTGCTGTATGTGTGTTTTTCAGTCAGTTCAGAGAAGTATCGCATGTTTTCCCACTGAAATGTTTTATTGTTATTTCGAGGTTTTTTGGGGGGGGGGGAGGGGGGGGTTTACACACATAAAGTAAATACGTATCAACATGAAAACATTCATGGTCCAGCTTCCTCTGCAATCCTTATTCAATAACGATAATGCCAGTGGGAACAAAATCACTTGTTTGTTTCAAATGCATGTACTGCACGAGGGGGTGAAAACATTCCAAAATGCATCCCTCTGGTTTCAGAAAGACCACACGGAATGTCAGTACTCTCTAATTTAAACCACGAGACTTCAGCTTACCATTTCAGCAAGATGCTTACAGTCTGTGCAGTGGAGGAAGTAATAACAGCTTCTACCTGGTGTGCATTTCTCTCTCTGCCCCCTCTAAATGATGTTTAGAAGCATCCAGCAGTGTTCTAACTTGCATCGCTTTAAGACACACAGAGAAGGGTCCCTCCCGTTTTTCCATGGCGATGACCTTGATGGTGAGTCAGGGGAGCTCCGGCGCCGTGCTGCCGCAGCAGGTGGAGCCCGAGCTCTGGAGATAAAGGCAAGCGGAGAGTCCTCGAACGCTCATCGAAGGATACGGGGCCGCATCTTTGAAATTTAAATTCATTATTCACCTAACAGGCCCCCTTGCACAAGGCAGCCTGTAGAGCAGGGCTTTTAAATGCTATTCTTCCATACAGCTGGATATTAACACAAGCAATTCAGCGTCGTGTACACTGCTCAAGGCAACACATCAGAATGCTAAGCCCGGGGGGCAATAATGCAACCCTCTGGTAACAAACCAGTTCCCTAGCCACTGCTCTACATAGGGTCATTTTTCAAACAGTGTGCAGGGGACAGCTGACTTTCAGAGCATGGCAGCATCTTCCCTTTGGAAGACGTTTCACAGCTGATATATTTTTCAATCCTGCTACACAGGCCCAGCAACCCTCAGCACCATATGGAGCTTTCTTTGGTCTGGCTGTCTCAGGCAGTAAGTGTTAAGCCTTGGTGAGAAATGGCTTCTGTAGCTCCATGCCCTGCTGGATTTATACACCATTCTGCTGTTCGGTGGTGATGGGGGTTGATAGAGTAAGAAATCCTTTAGGACAATATTTACACAAAAGCAGCCATTCGGAAAGGCATCGCGGACCTGAAGAACTGGGCATGGTGGATTCCACAGCAGCTCAATGGCTGACTGCTCCTCGGTGAATGAGCCAGTCACTATAACGTTCCATTTGCGCGCCCTGAACGCCCTGGTGGTTCTAGAAACGTGGCAGCCCGCAGCCTCACTCCAGCTGCACGAATAGGATTCAGCTCAGCACCCACGCCATCCACAAAGACCTCATCCAGGGGAGGCCTTGCAGCACCAGTGTTCATTCTCCTTCGACAAAGGCGCTGATGCGACTCTTCAAAAAGCAAGGCTGCTTGGTCAAACACACTTAGGAGGCTTTGTACGCTATGCTCCTTAATGTTTTAGGTAAGGAGTTCTGGCAACTGTTTAAGGAGTTCCACTGATTTTTAGGTTAAACAATACAAGGACACTAAATGTAATGTAAGTGTCTGACATCAATGTTTCAAGGCAGAATCTTTGGATAAGTGTTTTCTAATCCACAAAGACATAAGTATCAGTTGCTTATAATGCAGAATAGCATTAGCATATGTGGTTATGATAGACAAAAGATCATGAGATCAATGAGATCAAAGATCAATGTCAGAAACATTATTTTCTCTCAGTCTAGTTCGGGAATTAGACTTGGTTGTTCTCAATGTGTTATCATATGTTGGTAGAATTTCTCCTCCATTACTGAAAAATTAACTGCCAAAATAATCCTATCCTACCTTATCTGCCAAAATAATCTCATTAATTGGGTTATCTCTGAGGGGAGAGGATATGTGGCAATGGTAACATCGTCTACCATATCACCTTGTGAAGTTGATGTAAGTCTTGACCTGTTAAGTTATGTACATTCGGTCTCCGGTTATGTTGATAATTTTCACCTCTCCAGTGTAAAACAGGATCAGAAGACAAGAGTTACATGAAAATAGCTCAACAAATAACATTCAATCAACTTAGATATTGATGTGTTCCTGGTGTGGTCTGAGCAGGGGTTAGACATTCCACCCTAATAACCAGGTATCGCAACCTCAGACAACAATTTCAGTAGCTCACCTCACTAAAAACCCAGGTCACTCACACAGCAACCAGAAAAGCTCTTGTCATGGCGCAGTCATGTACATGTAAATAGGACAAGGACAATTTTTCCCCATTCATGACATGCCCTTGCTATACCATTACACCATATTTTATATATATTTATATATAATTTCTACCATTATAAACATTTACCAATAGATTCACTTATTATTTTATATTAAAATTATTCTTTGATCATTGCTGACTTGAACATTGGACCACAGGATTGCCCTGCCTTTGGAAAACTGTTCCTTCCATTTTGCATTCCGCTTTGAGTGTAAAATCTGCTCCAATTCCAACTCACGGTTCAAGGGCTGAAGCCACTTAGCAATTACAACACCAAATGAAGACGTGCAGGCGCCCCCCTATTTACACACAAAAGCCACACATGTAATTATATGACAGCTTTTTCAGATGCAGCAGGGTGTGACCGTGTGTGGGAAACTGCTCTTTAGAGGAGTACGGCCTCCGGTCCTGCTTGGTTTCGGGGTGGAGGAGGACCAGGAAGATCTGGGATAAACTGGAGGAAACCACAGACCTCTCAATGCCACGGGAGGCAGACACTAGCCACTCAAGTGCTGCTGATAATTTGCACTGATGGATGGAGATACAAGCACACAGTGCACTCGAGACCCAAGTACATGTGTACATGCAGCACAATCAATCAGTGTGAATCACTCAGGTTTATTAATGAGAACATGGGACACTCACACCCTAGCTCTTCATTTAGACACTAAATCCAGGGAGGGAATTCAGGCCAATTTATTCTCCAAGTGTGAAACCATTTTTTGCACTCAAAGAACCATCTCATAAAACAGGTTTTACGCTCAAACCCAATGGAGGCGAATGCAGCAGGAAATACCGAAGGCTGAGGGATTCGCTGGCGCTGAAACAGCAAGGTTCCCGGAACCACAGAGCCCTGGATGAAAACACAGGCGAGGCCTCGGCTGGTCAGGCCAGCCAGGGATTTGCCAAGAGGCTAAAACTGACAGTAGGCAAAGCAAACTCATCCACGAAGGGACAGCAAAATGCCACACTCCACTCCACTGAACCCGACCTCCACCAACTGGAAAGTCAAAGGTGGGTCGGTGTCCACACTTAATCTGTGCACATTTGACAGACATTGACCAAGCACAATGAAATGGTAGTGCTGCAGACCTTCTATACCTAGAAAGATTTAAGTGACTAGCTTTGAGCACCAGATGTAGCATTCTTGGGTTACATCTATGAGATGCATTGAGCTTTGCATTGAAGGGTGATTTTTAAGATCATGGAATCATAAAATCCTTCTTTAAATTTTCAGTTTAAACGACTCAATAATAATAATAGCAGACATAAGAGACAATCTCCATTGCTGGAACTGTGAAGGATCTAAGAAAGGAATGCATTCTGAATGACAACAAGACATGAAAACAAATAAAAAAATCATTAATGTTTGATTTCATATTCCTACATAGAGGAGGCTGAGATGATGACAGGGAGACCATTACTGAAACACATTTCGGGGAAGCACACTGCCTACACTGAAATATAAACATAACTCACTCTGTAAAACCCAGCGGACGTACGACTTCCGCTTAATCCACTGGGTCACAGAGACAGCTCATACTACGGTGAATGGCCTTACACGAACCAAATAATTCTGCTCTATTGTAAATGCAAACCAGGGTGGACAGGAAATGTATTGCCGTCTCGTAGAATTTGCGGGGAGCGCAAATGAAATGCAGCCACAATCATTCACATGTAGCCAAACTGCTGACAGCAAGCATAAAACTGTCAGCAATTTATGCCCTGCTAAAACTGCAGTGGCTTAAGCCTGCTTGCTGAGAGAAAGATAACCAATCATGGCACATACACTGAGAACTGCATTTCTGAATATCTGTACGTTTCTTGGTGTAAAGACAACCTGCTGTGAATCCAGATTCATGTCTTCATTTCTGGTACTGCCATTGGGCTTACGCGAAACACACTATCCACAAACATCTTAGGATCGCATCTTAGGATGTAAAATGCAGTTCCTACCCTGAACAATGGCCTGGCGGATTAGATGGGAAACATCCATCCGTCTCCATCTCAGACGATTTATTGTGGATGTTTTGCCACAAAATTACCTTCATGCATCATCAAGGAGAGGACTATACCCTTGATGGTAGCCAAGGTAGCTCATCCCACTTTTTGCAAAGTGCTCTGAGATCCTTCAACACCACTATATAAATGCAATTTACAATAACTATTATATTAATAATCATTATTGTTATAATTATAATTTTAATACTATTAATATCATTGTCATCAGCACCACCATTATTATCATTATTTCAGGTGATACTATTTCATCTCTTTTTCCTTGTCACAAGGACACAAAGCCTGGGTGGGATCCACTAATCCTTTACTTACCTGGATGGGCAATGGCCAGGCACAAAACGTCAGATGAGCCATCCAGATGTTAAAAAGATCATTTAGTCTATCCAGGTTTGTCTCCCTGGCATTGAATGACTACCTCAATAGGTACACTTGATTTAAGATGTAAACAAATGCTAGCAATATAAACGCCATTTTTCAGAGGTAGAGAACAACATATGAAACTATAACTTCTTCTCTAACATTATAAACTATGTTTATTTGTTGTGTAAATACTTTACATCTTTAGTGTTACACAGATAAATTACGTCTCAGCTACTGCAAAGAAAACATGAATATGTGAACAAAGGATCAAATTATGCTAAAAATAAGAAATGCTAATCAGAAACGAGCAATTAGCTCAACAAAACTGCTCAGACCCCTTGCATGAACACTAGAAAATTAATTACAATAATTATGAATTAGTATGCATGACTGAGGAAAAAAAATACTTAAGTACTCAAAATGTTTTAAATGCTTGCATTAAGAACACAATATGAACACCCTGACATTTTTCTCGATGGGGGTTTCTTGATTGATGCTTTTCCACGTTACACACAGGTTGCCTCCCTCATGAGAATTCATTCTCTAATGAATGTGGCACAAAGGAAGTGAATGCTAGCACTTTTCAATTCATGCAACAACAGGGGGGAAAAGTATTTCCGCCACCCGTGGCCATGAGGAGTGCCCTGGTTATTCTAAAGCAGGTGAGTTTTAATGTGTGCTATTCAAGCTGCTGCTCCTGCCGGCTCACATTATTTCAGCATCCCTGGCTTGTCAGGCACTGACTGCTAAAGCACTTGAGCTCTCAGAAGTTATTACAGAGCACATCAGCATAATTGTGTCAGGCGTAATGAGAAATAATGAAGAGTTATGGCTTCCTGGGGCTCTGGGTGTGCCAGCCTCAGAGTGCAGACAGTAGGTGCCAGGCTTATGTCATACTCTAAGGGACACTGAGTGATGTCATTGGATATTACAGCCTGTGACAGATGTAGGTATACAGCAGTCAGTATGTGCAAGCCTTTCTGTGCTGTGATTCAAACAACCTACACCTGAATTACACACATTGCCAGGTAAATTTCAATCATATACTGTAGACAATATTTTGTGAGAAACAGAGAGACATAATGAAATGTGTGTTTTCTGATGATTTTTTTAAATAATGCGTTTGATTTCTGATGAAGGAAATGATTAAGTTACTAAAAGAATCTTATTACTAAAAGAAAATAATAATGGTGAAAACATGACAAACGTAATTAAAGATGTAATTACATCTACACACACAAAGCGACAATATTGAACCAACATCACAATATCAGAAATGAACCAATATTGCAATATCAAAGAGGAACCAATACCGCAGTGTCCAATTAATGGTAGGAGGTAAGATGTAGAAGGTACTTATGCTAAAGTAAGGCAGGCTTAGAGTAGTTGCATGCATGCATCAAATCCCCGTAACTACCACAGAGATAAATACAACAGGATCAATAATACTAAAATAGACACATGCATTAAATATAATTGAGATGTCACAGACAACACAGCTTCCAAAATATTTGTAAGACAAAACCCTCTAGTATGCCTGCTGGGTGGTGGAAATGTTCATGGCACAAACAATAAGCTAAAGGTTGATGCTTCTGGGCAAATAATGGTAGAAGTGACACAGAATATTAAAGTGGTCAACACAGTCTATATAAAGCTCTTGAGCATATACAAGAGAATTGATTTTATTTCAGTGTCAGCAGGCGGCTTGCTTAAAGGCATTTACACACACTAAAACTCTGTTTTAACTGCGGCCAATAGAATTGATTTTTTGTAGCGGTTTTGATGGAACCTTGTAGTAACAATGATATTGCGTATTAACAATGAACCGTGCTACTGTATATAGTTCAAGAAGCTCAAAAGTAATTTCTTAAGACAGTGAAAAATGTTGTGAGGCCACATACTCCTTTGATATTGATTTATAAACTCTTTAAAAATCTCTACATAACATCATGTGAGCTCTTGGTATTTTTGCACAGTGTTCAAGTCAATCTCTCTTTGTCCTCAGATGGAACGATAATGGTGTATGTCAATCACATGAGCATTTGCATTAAGCATTTGGATTTTGATACAAAATTACATGAAATGTAAAGGAATCATTGTAAGGCTTATTACATAGAATGGTGCCATTAGGGGGATCCAGCTCATACAATTGTATGGGGCCCCACGTGACATTACATTTACATTTATTACATTTATTCATTTGGCAGACGCTTTTATCCAAAGCGAGTTACATAGGTTACAGTTCTTTACAATGTTATCCATTTATACAGCTGGATATTTACTGAGGCAACTGTGGGTTAAGTACCTTGCCCAAGGGTTACGAGTCCTGCGCCTTAACCACTATGCTACACTGCCGCCCGAGATACTACGCACTTTTCATCATATGTAGTCAATGCACACGTGTGATGATCGAGATCTCTGCTGGAGTCACTGCGTTTTGCATGAATAAGGCCACCACTGATTGTATATACAGTACAGACCATCATGGAAGAGAACCGTGACACACCATGATGCACTGGGAATGTCCTACTTTGCATCTACTGTGAGGTGCATAACGTACAGGAGAAAAATCGATACTGTTTATTCAATTACAGCCCTCATACCTCACAGCGAGTGCTTCATCACGTCATTTGAGGGAGTAAGTTGAGGTAACCAGAGAATTTCTTGGAGCTAATTTCAGCACTAGCATATGCTGTTGTATTACAGTCTTGTATTACAAATGCAGCAATGTATTTGATTTATGGGAACTGTAGAGACAGACTCAATACTACATACTTAAGCACTCTTTTACACTTAAATAAGCACTGTGCAAGTTGACAAGAGCGTCTGCTACATGACAATAATGTAAAGTAATAATATTTTACATAAGACGGCTTGCTTCCAAATCAGTCATGATAAACAGAAAGCACTACGGCAATCGTTGGCATTCTGTCTGCAATTGACCAAAGTGTCGTTTGTTCCCGGTGTGGGTGGCAGAGACCAGAGAAATCATACAACATCTAATCTCATGTTCATTAGCCAGCAGTGCTTTAAGTCAGGAACAGGAAAGATGGTTTGGGGGTGGGGCTAACCCTGTGGCCATTACTACATCAAGGGAAACTCATTTCGCTCTCTCTCTGATGAAAACAGCTCTGCAGGAGGGCTATGTTACACACCATGTTAGAAGGACATGAACTAAAAACCCCAATTAAAACATCCAGAGACCTATTTACATGACTTTCATCCACTAAGGAGACTTTCGGTTTCTTTTTGAAATCTCAAATGCAAAGCAGAAAAAAGTGTTCAAAGACACTCTCAGAATCCATTTGTGGAAAATGATGTCATGGCACATCTGCACAGTCTGCAACATGTTGAACAAAAGCCGTGTCGGGAAAGATACTTAATTAAGGTCATTACGGATCTTGCTTCGCCACTTTTCGCGAGTTACCTCGACCCTAAGGAGGCCTCCCTTGACAAGTCTTGATCAATGAAGTCATAATCCCACAGCCGCGTGCGCTCTGGGGGACAGTCTCCTGGCAACCGTTGTCAGGGGCAACCCCCTCGCGCCTCCAGAAGACACACGGCGTGCATCTGCGGCTGGGAGCCCGGCTGGAGGTGGCAGAGGACTGAAAAGACAGATACGCCCGGCTCCTCTCAAATCTGCATCACTCGGGATCAGGGTGTGCGGCTCGTACAGACAGCACCGCTGGGAACAGGAAGAGCTGTGGAGTCACTACATTTCATCTGCTCCCCTGAAGATGAAAAACAATTTTTTTTCTTTCTTGCGAGCTGCTTTGCATCGGCAGCACCCCCCTCCCACCCCCCGACTCTCTCAGGCACGGTTTCACAGCTCCGGCTCTGCTATAGAATGGTCACCTTCTCGACTCGCGTTCAGGCTGTGCTTACCCATCCTGCCGCTCTGCTCTGGGTCGAAGGTTTTCTGTCGAGACTGCACAGCGGGGCCACGCCGCCCCCTGCTGATGAAGCCTTTTTCCCGTTTGTTTTCTGCCGAACCTCGACAGATGCGAGTCGCTGTTTTGCATGCGGGGAATCCCATGTGTTCCCCGTTCCTGTCTGCCACGCTTTTAAAAGCGGTTCTGACTAGCGTCCCTCTTGTACTGGGCCTTAACGGTCACTCTTCCCCAGGCTCACCGGAGGGGGAAAAACTTCAAGAGATGACCTCACTGCAGGTCAGAATGAGTAGCAGGGACTCTGTGTTGGTTTTCTGGCCTCGGTCAACGTCAACCGAGCTCACAGGCGAGTGTAGCATGTTCGGTCACAAAAGTGCAGTGACTTGTGAAACTGCTGGTTATTAATTCCACGTTCTTCTGCAACTGCAGGGGGCTGATCTGACACCTCACCCTGACTGCAGGGGTTCCTGCGAGGCCTAATTAAACGTGGAAGATGGGGCACTGTATCAGTGCGTGTGATCTCCACAGGACAGGTTCGCAAATGAACATCATTAAAAAAAAGATCAGGGGACATTAGAGGGTGTATTTAGAATATTTCTGTGTTTCAGAGATCTAATCATACTGTACTTTTGATTTCAGACTACACCCCCCGGAAATGATGTACATTTATAGCAAGGACCATTATCTCAAATCCATCTGGAAGTACCAAAACCCCTTCAACATGACTAGGGACTGAGACTGCAATGGATCAGTGCAAACACACAAACCAATCGGCCACCGATCAATTACAGTTAACAGTATGCTGCAACTGTTGTCTTAAACATTATCTCCACGTATGTCCAAAGCTGCTATCCATAGTATTTTAGGAATAAAGGAAATTTAAAGAATACCATGTAATGATGGATGGGAATATCACTGGAAAAACATGAAGGAAAGAGCAACACAAAGTCATGGAGTTTTCCAAAGACCAGACAGAGAAGTTCCTATGCTGATGGGTAAAATCATTATGCATACGGATGAATCCATTAAGGAATGTGTTAGTAAATGAGACAAAAGGGGGTAAATACAGCACACACAAGGAGTTAGAGGAACTGCCAGCTCAAAACCAGGATTGGGGTCAGCTGGGCACAGCTACCTCTCCTAGGTTTTGAAAAAAAGAGGCCGCAAGGACGGTTTTAATGCCATACAATCAACAGCCCAGACAGGAGGAGGGGGAAGCCAGTCTTCTTTCAGTAGCCCAGGAATTCCTTGGGAGCAAAGGGGTGCAGTTTTATCAACTGCAACATACTATTTAATGTACTCTGCCACTCTCTAAGCATTACTGTATTGTGCGTATTCTGTTCGTCTAATCAGAGTCAATCTGGTTCATCATAGCCATCAGCAGGGTTTAAAATGGACTCAAAACTGTAATCAGATAGAGTTAAATTACACATTATAACACAGGTGAAAAGGCACCTTAGGTGCTTCTGTGAGAAAAACATACAAAAATGGTGCGTAACAGGTATTTATAAATGATCTGGAAAGGGCCATTTACTAGTGTGCTTAGTGCCTGCAGCTAAGCACTCTCCCTTTCATTTTCAAATAATTTTAGTATTTTGGATCCAGAATTACTGGATCTCATAGAATGAAGCATAAAGCTACGGCCACAAAAATATAACACATTTCTGTAAAGCTCTGCAATATAAGAGAGTAACAACTTGAACAAAACGGAAATCTGTTGCTAGTGTACTGATGATAGCCTTCACTTTAAATCACGGTGACACCGTTTCAATTTTGCATTTTACAGTTGATTAAGAAGAACGGTGACCAGGAGAGATGCATCTATTAGGAAATGGAGGTAATAAAGGTAACGAGAAGTATGCACAGCAAATGTGTGAAGATGCGGCCTTTGCTTCAGCAAAGCATAACAAAAAATAGAGGTCTAGGGGAATCTGCCATGGTAGGCAGGCAGAAATCTCTGATCATCCTCCTTACATCTTTGCCTCATGAACCACACCTACTTACATACATAAGCAACATTATTTTCTATTGTCAAAAACTCCCCTTCACATTCTAGAATTTTGTGGAAACAGGCCACTAAGAGAAAAGACAGCTATATGTGTGAAAGCCAAAGTCACTGGATTGTCTTTTGTGGCCATGTTCAGGATGGTTGGAAGAGGTCACCTGTTGTGATTTGCTGATGGCCTCTTGAAGGGAACGGCGAGAGTTCCATCACACGCAAAAGTTAACCTTTATCACCGGGCACATCACTGGACCCTTACACCACTAATGGATAAGTGCAAGGTCATCCAGATCAAGGCAGCAATTCCTAAAAGCTCATGGCAGCGCTTTCCCACAATGGAGGACTCATGCTCTGCAGTTACACAACATTAACTTTTAATAACCTCACATCACTAAAAACATGAAAATGATGTTCATCTGATAAAGATAAAAGGTATCTCAAATGTCAGTCACCCAATGAAGTTTCCCAATTTATTTTGTAATGAAAAGTGTCATCTAATGAAAGTTTCCTTTTGCTATCCTGCATTTGCCGAGCAGCTGACGTACAGCCATATAAATGTGAGTAGATATCAACTAAAATAAGCAAGTTCCACCATAATAAAAACGTTACCAGAGAGCTTTCTCTGTACTGCCGACTGTGATGACAAGCAACATGGCGGTAATTGAACTACGCCCGAGTCTATTTACACTGAGAAAATTAAACCATCTATGATAGGAATTAGAGAAATTGGGCCATTTTTCTCCAGCCGGCTGCTGTGTATGTTTTTTTTTTTTTCCTCCGGAGTGTCTGTGTTTATTTCATGCTGTGTGTGGTTATCGCAATTTGGGACAGAAACGAGCGATATCCAAAACAGCCGAAGGCGGTCGCGTTGAGATGGGTATTAGCGAGGGAGGGAGACGATGAGTTCGCGTCTCCAGCCAATCTGATCCGCGGGCCGTTCCTTCTGCAAAACGCATCTTTTTATTGACCGTTATGTGACGCGGACTATTCGCAGAAGTAATAAACATTACATTTCATTCCAGCGGGCTAAGCCCACCTCCATCTCATATTCATTACTGCCGGAGGCTGCTGAACATAATTAATTCCGCCGCCGTTATAAGAGCGGGGTTCGCTCGCTCTCGCGGTGCACTCGAATTTAAAGCCATGTGTCATTCATCAGCTCCTCCTGGCTCAATGTACCGTAGAAAACATCGATTTCCTAGAATGCTGTTACTATTATTAAGTGCTAAAATAATACAAACGTGTCTCAGATTCATAAAAAGGAACATAAAATAATTATGTCTGGCACCGTAGTGATCTAAGCCGCTGTTGCCGTGAATGAAAACAGCTCATTTACCAGAAGTACAAGATATATACTGGAAAAATCCAGAATATATCTTGTACTTTAATTACCAATCCTGACTAAAAGGGAAAAAAAATCAAAACCATTTGGTTTGAACAGGAAACACAGAGACAGTGCATTTTATTGCGTGTCAGGGGAGTGAAAACCATTTATGATTTGTATATTATCCAGTCTAATTTTTTCACCATGAAAAACTGCATCCATGATCATTTGTCTACAGACAGACTAAAATAAAAGCATATGGTGTGAATAAAGAAAACCAGGGACCATAAAGAGGAAAATATGGAATTTGTGGGGAAAAAGTGCAATAATCCCCTTCAATAAAATAATCTGTCAATCCTGACCCCTTTATGAAAAACACACCATTTGCCCAGCATACAAATACATCATTTTTATGAAGCAATTCTCTTGCCATTTTATAAGATTTGTTGCTCATAATTTGGGGGCAATGTTTTATAATCAGCACCTATAATTCTGCCATATTTCATACCCAATTACTATGAACTCTTTTTGTATACTCTCAATATATTTCACAGCCAGGAAAAGAGTTTTAAATAAAATCGGACATGAATGGTATTGCGTTGTCTGACGCCTTTCTCTCATTTCATATGTAAAGTAATAGTGCATAGTACATAGAAGGGAGTTTTGCACCACCAGGTGCATTACAGTGCATATAACCAGTTGTTTATTTACTATATAATCAAGCTTGCTCTCAGATTAGGCTACTGCCTGTTAATATAATACATTAGTAAATGGGTGTCTCTGTCATATTACAAGGAAAGACCAAGCCATACACATTGCCATTTCCCTTCAGCAACAATGACATTTAGAAATTACTGGATTTTTTAAAATGTGGAAACGACCTTTAAACTTATATCAAGGAAAACAGTTCTGTTTGTCTCAATGACCCTTGACCTTTTCATATCAGAGATGAGTCATCTGTGATGACTTTGGGCACCACAGAGCAAAACAATGACAGAAAAAGCACATCTTTAATGTCAAATTTATAGTCTCTTTCTGCACAGCCTGGAACACAAGGCTTCCACAGACAGGGATGGCGAATGTTGATCATATCAGATTTTTGCCATTTCCTCCCAATCGCACTGCCGGGGGACAGTCATTCTGGGGCTGTGTGCGACCTCTGAAGGGCCTGTTCGTGGGAGCCAGACAGCACAGAATGGTGCACACCCCACGTATTCCATTTAGAGAAGACGGGGACCAAACAGACAAATCGCTAACAGCTGCTGAACATTATTTGGGGGAGAGGCAGCTGGTATGGCTGAACATTCATTAAAATCCACCAAGGGGGACCCCTGGAGTGCAGCAATCCGAGCATCATCCAAATGGGGGAGAGTGCCCGTGCCTTGCGTCTCGCCGTGACAGCACAGCCTGCGCTGTTGAAGCAAAATTCGAAGGAGATGCATTGAACCGGGGGGGTAAATTACATGTAAACACGGGCCTGGTATTCATCTGGCTGGAGATGAGATTGTTTAAAGCCATTAGGGCTGTTTTGTCTTGGTTCTGTTCATTACGGGAAAATGAAGCTGACAGAGACAGACGGGACCACGGGCCTGGAATGGGAATGAGCCGGAGGAAATGTTTCTCTGCTGCTGAAGGGAGAATCGGCTGAAGCGTAGCCTTTATGTCTCCCTCTAGAGGCGGCTGCCATTTCATACCTCACAAAAGCCCCCTTTCACAGATCTGTATCAGGAGCTGTGACACAGCAATGGGGAAGGACAGTTTTTAATGATCTCATAAATATTCTCTGCAGGTTCACGACACCCATACACGATTTAATTTTTACTTTTTTATTATTTTACTTAGTTGGCTCATTAGATTTCAAATGATAATGGTGGTGGTGGAGATCAGGTCATAAAATAAGACCATTGGCAAGCAGAGCTGTAGGTTAGAAACAAACTGATGACACTATGGGCTGTTTTAGCATATTTTAGAGAGGACTTCAAATGCTGTCAGATTCTACTTAAAATTTCGCACGGGTTCTTTCACAGCTCAAAATAACGTGCAACAACATAAACACAACATCATGCACACAATGAATAACTGTTGAGACCATTACATGCGCAGCTCACCAGCTTTACAAAAACACCCTTTCTAATATGCTTGAGTTGGCTGCTTTGTCTGAAAGTCTGTGCTTCAGCAAAAGCACCGGCGTGCGAGAAGACCCACCGGCTAAAGTGTGATTCAGCAGATCGTTTAATAGCTGCACTCCATTTAAATGGCTCGATTTGATGAATGCGCGGAGGGGCACTCGACGCGTAGGTCGTTTGTTTAAATCAGCTCCTGCACGATCCTCTGGTCGCTCAGAGTGGTTTGTAGTGGCGGTGGGGGTGGGGAGTGGCAAAAAAGGCGTGGCCACTTTCGCTACAGGAACCAAAAGGAGGTCGCCAGCAGGTTCTCAGTAAGAGAGGGTCTGGAATCAGAGGTCTCTGGGTTCTTCACAGCACAAAGACACTGTTGTGTTCATGTGTCACTGCCAGTGATGTGGGCTGGATTTGGGAGGGGGTTAAAATGACAGTATACCTGCTGCACCCCAACCCCCCGCCCCATCCCAGGTCTGGAGGCGAAGATTGAGACGGACGCCTCCACCGCTGGCCCCGCTGACCCCAGACCCCAGACGCGGGTCGTCAGCCATGTGTCAGCCCCGCGGCGAGCCGCTGTCACCGAGCGGCGCAGGGGAGTGACAGGCTCAGGCTGACGACACCGCAGGGCCGGGTGGCGAGGACAGCCCGTCTGAATTACGGCTCCCCTCCTCACACCGGACACTGCTTTATGCATCCCATAACCCAGATCTTTACTATCCGGGGGAAGGTGATCTGATTTACAACCCGCTTCACATCGCCTTTCAATAAAGCCGTGGAGGCTGGGCGAGGGAGAGTGATGGACAGGCAGCTCTGCTCTCTGACTGAAAATCAGCCTCTGATCCCTCTGTTCCACTAGACTGTCAAAACACAGGAATTAAATGTAAATACGAGGATTTCGCTCTAATGAATTTCCGCGGCTTCTGATGTTGGTTTTCAAGCAGGGTTACATAAGGCACTCGATAAAAAGCCTCGTTACTATGGAGACTGTTGGGAAGCTCTCATCTGTCAGTATAGAACATTTATTGTTCACTTCTGGGAGAGGAAGAAAGCAGACATTTTATGAAAGACATTTCCAAATATTTTCACTGAAATACCAGAACAATTCTTCCTCTGTGGGCCTTGGAGTCTTGTGCAACTTCTAATATAGTGTTTTCTCACCAGAGTTTGGCAAAAAAAAAAAATAAAATGATTTCCAGACATATGAAGCATTGTTAAATCAGCTTTTAAGGGCCACTAACATATGTGCTTGGTCTGCTCATCTACAAACATACCCTGGAGTTTGCTTTTAAAAACATCTCAAATGATAACTGAAATGTATTGCCCTAGGTGCAAAAACTTGTAGCTGGAAAATTGTCTGGCTCTGAAGAAGTGCTCCTTGATCTTACCCGCGCGACTCCCAGCAAATGCGACTTTGTGCATCTCAGCAAATAAGTAATCGATTTTGTTGGGTGGTGGGATAATCCAGAGCAGGTGGTGTAGTGTAGTGGTTAGGATTAGTAAAAAGAAGGGGGAATCTGATTTAATCACCTTTTATGGTACTGCACTTGTACACATGAGCAGGGAACCTAACCCCAAACTGATTTTGTAAATATCCATTCATAAACAGATGACATGTAAAGCCTCGATACGACTGCAAGCACAACGTAGTAGCTTAATCTCTCATTTAATGCAGTAAGTATGCTGTAATAATCTGTGAATGATGATGATGCCTCCTGCAAATTTCTGGTTTTTTTGGTGTCTGCCTGCGGATATTCTGAAATGCAGAGGACATGCTGCTGATGCCACTTCTCTCTGACTTGTGCCATTTATACAAATGTGTGGTGAAGCTCCTGAATCTTCACTCCAGTGCAGTTTTGCCTCCATCACCAAGAAGTACATTGGACAGGAGGGGCTCAGGTGTCTCAGTAACCTGATATTCCACCACCGAGTGTTCTCCGGGGCATCCAGTCAGAGGCTAAAAGAGTTGGCGTATTTAAAATGCCTGCAGGATGACTGATTTGGGTACAAAAATATCATGTTTTTAATTGTTGCTGGAGAAAGCAAGAGGGAGGAGGAGGAGGAGGAAGAGGGGGGGAGTAAGAGAGAAAGAGAATGTGTGACATCTGTGACAAATGCTCAAATTTCTCACAACTCTGAGAAGACATTTTTTCTCACAAATAAAAACCCTCAGAAGAAGCTCTGATTTATCCCGTAGGCGGTTTGGTTATGTGCGCCGACATCCACAACACATATGTCTTTTTGTCTTTACTGAATTGCCAACAGGAAAATTAGGATCCTATTTGTTTGCCTTCTTGACTGAAAACATTCCAAGTCATTTGCTGTTTGCTGCACTTGAACGCTGTTTTTGAACGTCCTTAGCATTATTCTGTCTTATTTTCTACTTCTTTTTCAAAGGATGTCTCACCACATTAGATAAAAGGTGTGACTGCTCATTCCAGAGCATTTTAATTACTCACAACAAACTCGTTAAGGGTAAAAAAACACTGCCTTCTAATTGTGCCAAGAATAACACTTAACTGACCCCAGTTCAGAGACCTGTGTTAAACAGTGACACACGATAACAGTTAATTACAAGTGCATGAAATGAGGGTAATCCTGATTGACAGGAGGCCCATTTCCATCACATTCAGAGTAAGAGCCCCTGCTGAGATAGACTGAGAATAAGAAATTCACATCGATATCTGAGCCAGGGAGTGCAGCTAGCAATCCATATCTGCACAATTAAACAGCAAAATACAGGCCAGAAAGTCATGGCCACATAAAGGACTACATACAGCACATAGCACATACATTTTATAATATACGGTAAAATATATGAGAAAATATCTACAGAAAACCCTGTCAGATTTATTTGTTCAGGATAACAGTATAGTGAACTGGTTAAGAAGCTGTGACCGCAATAAGAAGGTTTCAAGGTCAATTCCTGGGTGGGGCACCACCACAATACCACTGACTTCCTTCTGTTAAATTTGCAACTGTAATGTATATAATACAAGCAGAAGTCTGCCAAGCAAGGAAATATATTTAGATATTTTGTCTTTTTCACCCTAATGAGGTGCTATAAGACAACAGCTAATAAAGTCAGAACATATCCTGCCATGTGACAGTTCATATAGATGCTCATCTGTCAACGGGCTTCTTCTCACTGTATAGCTCATCACAATAACAAAAGATCTGCACTCTCGCTTAACAAGCGCCATATGGGAGGCAGACAAATTCCCACTTGGGCCTTTCCGCCGTCTACTGTACACACATACACGCTGTTAGATCACTGCAGAGAGCAAGCGGCAGAGCAACATCCACCACCTCAGACATCTGCTGCGTCTCCGAGGCAGATGGCCCGCAAATAGGTGCGCTGGCATCATCAGCCGCCCCCGATTCCGATTGGACACAGCGCCGCTCCCGTGCGCCCCGCAAAAGATCCGGAGCAGGGAACGGCAGTAACGATTTACCCTGGAACCTAATCTTAAAAAATGCTCAAAATATCCAAGGCGGTACTGTGAGAAGAGTCAGCTTGGCGCTCCAATGAAAACAATAAAAGTATGACTGATGGGGCTCGATATTTTCAGGCACATTTTATTGTTCTGTACCAAGTGCAACTCGATTGGTTCTATGAACTGCAGTGCTCTATTGATTTTAATTTTCCTGGAAAAAAGTCAGCAGGCATCTCAAATGAATCCAAGGGAGAGACTGGTCTGGCAAATAAACTAATTCTGCTTTCTAATCTACTCTAATTTAGCTTTGCGTTTTTCATGAGGTAAACAACTGGTATCATATTTCTGTGTGATCATTTGTCCAGCCTAATTTCTGCTGAATAAAAAGCAAAAATGACATCAGGTTTTCTGCATGCAGGAAATGCTCTATGAATAACTTGCAGCTGTGTTCATATGTCTATTTTCAATAGCACCAGACATCACAGGTGTTACAGTTTACATTGTACTGTCACAATGGCTCAGTCAGTGGCAGAACAATCTCAGAGAGGAATCATATTATATATATATATATATATATATATATATATATATATATATATATAACCTAAAAATATTAAGAGAGTAAAACACCACTTCCCCTGAGAGCTGCATTGTGTGAATGCCTGTGGGCATGTGTAGGTGGAAGGGGTGCGGAAAAGATCAGATATTCTTTAATCTCCCCACATTGTACTCCTGTTGAAATCAGAGCTTGTAAGGCTACCAGAGTGATGTTGAAATTATATACCAAATGACCTGCGCCTAACCGCACAAGAAGAATCCTGTTTTTGCCCGCAAGGGCTTTCACTGCTCCAAGCAGAAATTGAAGAGATTTTCTGTAGAGCTTCAAGTTAGTTGACATAAACTCCAAAGCAAGGTGATGATTTAATGGGTTGAAATGTTTTTTTCCTGGGCACAATGGAAGCAACCAGATTGCCTCTAACACAAAGCCAGCTCCCATTGTTTGCCAGAAGACACACAGTGCTGCCCCCTCCCCCTCTCCACACACACACACACACACGCACACGCACACACACACATACACACAGTGTGGTTTAGCCCCACTGCGCATCCAGGTATGCTCCCAGCATGCACTGCACTCAGGATTCAGCTCGCATTCACTTCAGTGCAGTCTGCAGGGCACTTCCTGTCACGGATCACCTGCACCCCTGTGGAAGAGGCGGTGGCTGGGTATAGGCGCTAGTCTGCTGGGTTTTCTAATGCAGTGAGACTGATTTAAAAAGCAGCGCGGCGCAGGGGAACGATGCGACTGACACGCTGATCCCCGCCGGCTGCCGCCACGCGCGCGGGCGTGTCATCCGCCTCCTCTTTGTGTGTGCGTTTTTTTTTTTTTTTTGAATTAGCCTCCTCGTCTCCGCTGCTCCCCTCCCCTCCTGTCTCCTCAATTGATAACCTTGGACCGCGACGCCAGTCAACCGTGAACCACACAAAGCCCCCTCCACAGCGCCCGGGTCCAAGCCCCGTATGAATTAACATGCAAATACAAAAGCCTTTCTGATAAAAACCCGGCACGTGCCGTTCAGTTCACTGTCAAGCGGGAATCCATTCGTATCTGATGCGTGTGCGCTCGGATTTTAGAGACGAGGGCAGTCACGTGTGGCACAGTCTAGTGAAGATTGCATCTATGGTGTTGCAAATATGGTGGCGTGCGACATGCCTCTTTATTTGACACCGTGATACAGGAGCAACTGCTCTCCCGGAGCCGTTGTAGCGGTGACCTTAAACTTAGAGCGGCGGGAAAAGTTCAGCGTCACGTTCCACGGCTAAAACGCTTACAGCCTCATGATCTGACGCTATCGCGCCGGCCGAACCGAGAGGAGGGTTTCTGCTCGGCTGTTTGCTTGTGTTCCTCTCCGCTTCTGAAAGCTAGAGGTAAGCGGCTTAGTATTAAAATGCGTGCCGCTGCGCAAGACAGCGCTCTCGCCAAAGCGTCCCTCTGACATCTGTGAGAATCGGCGGCCCTGCTGGATTCTCCAGGAGCCCCGGAGCGGCGGGGGATGCGTATCCGCTACA